>NC_082384.1:6198469-6250351 GCF_031168955.1 Gadus macrocephalus
TCAGTCAGCACCAGCAAGTACAACCGACAAGTTGGCGGGCAACCTGCC
This sequence comes from Gadus macrocephalus, assembly GCF_031168955.1. NCBI lineage: Eukaryota > Metazoa > Chordata > Actinopteri > Gadiformes > Gadidae > Gadus > Gadus macrocephalus. Next base: position 6,198,518 of record NC_082384.1, read on the forward strand.
GGGTTAATGCCCTCCTCAAAAATATATGTATGTATGATATACAATTTAAATTAAATTGAAGGTATTATGTGATTACTAAAATAGGCAAAGATTAGAACGTTCCAGAATATTTGGTGCAGTGGCTAGGAGGGAACTTTGTAATTCAGTGCTCAGAACCACATGATGGATCGGTGGGTGGCAGAGAAAAGAGTCAGAGGTTACCAACAATAAAGAGATTGACAGTGAGTCGGAGGCATCTACAAGCCAGATTCCTCACAAGGAAACAAAGAAAAGGAGGGTGAAAAGAAAATACTGGAAAAGCTACTTAGAATTAGGATTCACCTACACTGGCCCCGAAGACCAGCCATTGCGTGTTTGTTACTATGAGGGACTGGCTAATGAGTGCATGAAACCTGCAAATCTTCACCGGCATCAAGTCCAAGCCAGTCGATTTTTTTAAAAGCAAGCTCCAGGTATACCGCACAAGCAAGAAGGTAATTCAATCGACATCTACCGGCGGTGCTACTGCTAAAGCAGTGGAAGACTCGTACCGGTTGTCCCGACTCATTGCGAAAAAAGGCATGCCACATACACTCGGGGAGGAGGTGATGTTGCCAGCAATTAAAGAGACTGTGGGTGTAATGGTGGGTGACAAAGCCAGAAGGCAAAGGGACTTCATTCCATTGTCAGACAACACTGTGCAGCACAGAATTGAGGAGATGGCCATCAGTGAACAAACAACTAATATTGCGGATCAAAGCCAGTGGGTTATTTGCTCTTCAGTAAGACGAGTCAACCGATATAGCTAACCTTGCCCACCTGCTCGCCTACATAAGGTATGAACACAACAGAGAAATAGAGGAGGACTTTCACTTTTGCAAACAACCGTTCAACATATGTTGAACGGTGTCATCACAGAACGTGGAATTGATTGGCCAAGATGCTTGGGAATAAGCACAGACGGGGCAGCAGCGATGATAGGCCAACACAGCGGCCTTGCTAAACGTGTGCAAGCAGTTGCTCTGCAAGCGAAATCTATGCACTTCAGCATACACAGAGAGGCCCTCGCATCCAAAAGAATGCCTACTGATCTCAAAACTGTTCTGGCTGAAGCAGTGAAAACTGTCAATTTCATCAAGGCCCGTTCACTGAATTCAAGACTGTTTTCAGTTTTATGCGACGAGATGGGCAGTGAGCACGGACAATTGCTGCTCCATACCGAGGTCCGGTGGCTGTCAAGAAGGAAGGTGCTTGCACGTCTTTACGAGTTGCGAGATGAGGTGAGACTGTTCCTACTTGAGAGCAAGTTCGACCTCTCTGGCCGATTTAATGATGCAGACTGGCTTGGAAAGTTGGTATATCTGTCAGACATTTTTGAGCACTTGAATGTACTAAATAGGAGTCTACAGGGGAAGGCTGTTACTATTTTTCACACGCAAGATCGGAGCAACAAGAAGATGGGGATGTGGGCGAAGCGTGGAGGACGCAAACTATGACTCATTTCCAAATCGTTCCGATTTTTTAGACAGCTCAGACATACACCTTTCAAGTTCTGTGCAAGATGACATCAGACAGCACTTGCACCTGCTGAGAACGCAGCTATGGTATTATTTCCTAGCCCCCGACACAACAGCGAACTGGATAAGAAATTTGTGTGCCATCCATGATGACTACACTCAATGACAAACGTCACCTCCAGAGAGCAAGACAGCCTGGCCGAACTGTCCTGTGACACTGCTTTGAAAATGGACTTTTCTGAGAGATGCCTGCCTGCCCTTTGGCTGAAAGTTGCCAAGGAATACCCCAAACTTTCCGACAAAGCCCTGAAGCTGCTTGTGCCTTTTCCAACCACTTACCTCTGTGAATAGGGATGGGAATCGAGAACCGGTTCTTGTTCAGAACCGGTGCCGAGTCAACCGATTTCTTTGGAATCATTAGCAAGCCTGCTTAACAAGTTTTGATTTGTCGCGCCACACTTTCTCCGTGCACAGGCGAGCGAGTTCACGAGGATTTGTGCCGCGACAAATTCGCTGGAGTTGAAATATTTCAACTTTGACGCAAATTTTGCGAGTAGACAGCCAATCAGCGTTCAACAGCGTGACAACTGAGTGACATGCGTAACGTAACAGCCAATCAGTGTTCAACCGTCAAACTCGGTGCAGTGCAGTCCGGGGTGAACTGCAGCATGGAGGAGAAAGTGATTGTTGCCGTTTGCGACTCCCGGAGCTCTATATATAATAGTATATAATATATTATAATTGTATATATCACGGCCAACAGCTCTGTGCGCTTCCGGATGGCCGTAGCGTGGGGAGCTCTCATAGGGATTGGGCTTTTTGGGGTTTATTTACCGGCGTTGCTATGGTTTCCGGTCTTGTGTGATCCAACGGTTTATTAGGTAGGCCCATCTAATAAATATCTGTCTAATCAATACTTCATTTTGTTTATGTCAGTTGAATTTTGTTACAAGTTGATTGCAAATGAGCACTGTTAGTATTCCAAAAGGCACAAGCTCTTACTTGACTGTTTGCATTCTGTGTTTTTAGTTTTATGGCACATAATGATGGCATTTGGGCTTAAAAAGCCAAACATATATTTTTTTGTCCAGACCAATTGATTTGGAAATGTACAATTTCCTAATACTGGACGCACTTCTGATCAGATATTAAAGAGATTTAATACAAACAAACACTTTTGTACTTCTTTCTCACCCAATGAGAATCGATAAGAGAAACGATAAGGAATCGGATCGATAAGCAGATTCGGAATCGGAATCGGAAACGTGAAATACTTCAATTCCATCAATTCCCATCTCTATCTGTGAATCAGGATTTTCCTCCCTGGTCATGTTGAAGACAAAATATCGGAACAGACTTAATAATGAACCAAATCTCAGATTGAGGCATTACTCATTACTGGAACCTGACATACAAAAATTAACGTCTGCAAAGCAACATCATCCATCTCATTAGGAGAGCATTTGTTTAGGCTAGTTGTTCTTTTGTTTTTAATAAAAACCTATGTTTTTGTAAATTAATATTAACTAAATTAATTTGACTTTTTTATTTTTTTATTATTTTTAACAAGGAGTAGGGCTACTGTGTTTTCATTAAATGTGTATAGGGCCAGAGTTCGTGATCACATCACATGCATAGCCTTTATATATAGGCAGTGTATATCTGAAACAATTTGTTTTGAATTATAAATGGAAGAAATAGGGCCTATAATTATTTTAATTGCCAGTAAGTTTCTTGGTCTTCCGTTTCTGAAATGTTTTGCATATGTTACTTGGACAAACTCCCAGCCTGTATGTTGAGAACTTTGAGGAGATTTGATATTTGACTTTATCCAGTTCAGTTCAATTCAGTTCGTTTGTGATTACTGTACATATTTAATATTCCATTATCATTGCTATGGATAAAAGCCTGGTGTTCAAATTAATCTGATTATGCCCTCGGGCACTTTAAATAAATACATTAAATAGCCGTCAGCCGTTGTGTGCAGTAAACGTTCTTTTAACAAGCCTGTTGTACTGATGCTTTGTTACTTTTAGTGCTTTTATATGCCTATTAAGAGGTGCGGGTAATTCAGGTAGGACTGTGTGTAGACATATTTTATTATGTGTATTTTCGCGGTGGTCCGCGAAAATTCTTGATTATAAAAGGTGGTCCACACACACTCAAATTTTGAAAACCCCTGATATATGCCATAGATCAGTGGTTCTCAAAACTATGTACTAGATATTTTTTCCATCTGAGTACCCCTTCAATTGCACCAATTTTTTTGGGGAGAAAAAAATATGTAATTAACATAAATAATGTATGTGCGTTCTGTTTGGCAGTGTAAACATGAACATGAAAAGGGAGCAAATAGTCACAATTTAGTGTGAAACATGAGCCTGTGCTTATTGCAACTGTTGGCAAATTTCTCCCCAGGTTCAGATCAAACTGACATTTCTAAATACCCCCTGCAGTACTCAAATGGGGGTATGCGTACCCCCATTGGAGAACCACCACCATAGATAATATAACAATTATGTAGTGGTTAATCTCATAGATTTTATGGGATTTATTTTTTGGTCATACAATAACCCGCTAATTTGCTAAGAAGTTACAGGATCAATTACCTGTTCCTCCTAGTTCCCCAATTTCTGATTATGTGGACATGAAAACCCTCAGTGATATATCCATACCTACATCTGACAATACTTTATCTCAGGAACTCAACAACACAGCAGGTTTACATTGTGTGGATAGTTGGTGTAGCTTACTATTCAAATTGGCTTGTTGGCCAAACTAAACATGTGAGTGGAATGTGGGGGTGGTGGGGGTTGCGGTGGGGGTGGTAGGGTAGGTGGTGGAGACAGCTTTATGACGCTGGTCAGAGAACCAAAGAGGAAACCCAGCAGGTGCGAGCCCAGAGTGTCCGGGGCAGGGTATTGGGACAGTGGGTTGTGGCTGCCTGGTTGGGGCTTGGAGGGAAAGGGAGCTTAGAGCAGAGGCAGCTTACGGAGGAGTCATGTTGTGCACTTTTTGCTGACACTGGGGTTGTGCACAATGCAGGAGTGACACAGCACTCAACATTCTCCTGTGCCTGGCTGCTCTGCGGTGGCTGCCTAGGATCCCTGAGTCACCACACACTCCGTATACGCTCCCAACACTACAGAGCGGGAGAAACAACCCCAACAAAACATGAACGAGGAGGAAAGAGCTTGTGAACATGCTCGTTGGCCCGAGTCTCTGAATAAGTCATCACACAATTAACAAGGGTGCAGAGGGCAGACTTTGATTATTGATAATTGTTTTGTAAAAATTATCAATAAGGATCCAAATGATTACCAATTTGCATGTTTGCATGTATGTATGTGTGTGTACATGTGAGCATGTAGATATTAACCTTCAAGTCACAACTCAAAACTCACCTGTTCAAACTCGCACACAACGTCTAACTGATCACTGTTTTGATTGTTTGTTTGTTTTGTTTTGTCTTGTTTTAGTTTTATTTATTTCTTAATTATGTTTATTTATTTATTTTTTCCACAATGTCTTGTTTTTTTTAAACGATTTATGATGACTATATGCTCTGTAAGGTGACCTTGGGTGTCTTGAAAGGCGCCTCTAAATTAAATGTATTATTATTATTATTATTAGTAGTATTCACAGACACACTCTTACACAAATACACACACATACAACATACATACACCACTGTTCGGGAGCTACCTATCCCTGTTCCCAGGCCTGAACGGGCTAGTCCTGTGCCTGAGCTGACAAGTTGTGTTCGTGACGTTCCTAGCCCAGTGCCTGACGTTCCTAGCCCTGTTCCTGACCGTCCTAGTCCTGTTCCTGACCCGCGTACTGTTCCTATTCAAACCCTGTTTCCACGTACATGGTTAATTTGAATAACTGAGACATTTCCCTTTGTTTGTACCCTTCTTTTACACGCAAACAGAGAATTTGCCTCTAAAAATGTTTTTTTTCTAAAAGACTCTGGCCAGAGTGGAGATTTTGGAAAACTTTGGTTGCCTGTTTGCATGTAAACTGAAAAGAACTGAGTTTTAGGCAACCAACGCCATATTATGCGCCAGAACTTGCACCTGCGCCAAAAGTGCGATTTGGGATTCTGATTGGCTAACGTGGGCTTGAGCATCTCGTTACACTGCCACCTAAAGTTTTGGAATGTCCTGACGGCACAGGTTAGTATAAACTAAAATAGCCGGCCATGTGTAAACGTAGCCTCAGTCTCCACCGCAGCCTGGAGGAACGCTTGGAGATGCTCCAACAGTTTTTTGCTTGTCTCGTTAGTGTCATGTTTCTCCCCTGTTTTAGTTAGTAATTATTTTCACCTGTGTTCCATGTGTTTAAGATCTTTACTATCTTCCCCCGTTATTTTCTGTCTCCCTGTTTCCGTGAAGTAAATTGTCCTTTTAGCACCACTCTAAGTTCTGATCTCTGCGTTTGGGTTCAGGTCCCTGTGCAAGCCGTGACAAATGTGTTAATTCTAGAGGCCATCGAGAAACCATAGAGAAGATTGAGACACATTTATGTGAAGCATAACTGATAAATATGTTAGTCCCTTTTGCCATGGTTTCTTGGCTATCATCTTTGTTTTGGTATTTTTAAACCAAATGTCAAACATGTTCTAACAATTTAACAGACTCCCCAGTAATATAGGTTCATGGAATACCAGGTATGCCGGAGATCAATGCATGAATTTGTCCGTTTATCAATCCGTCTCATTATAAAACACTAGACAACATGGGAAGTCTTTCCATATAGTGTCTAATGAAGTACCTGATTACAGGTGCTGATGTCCACTCCCCCTTTCAGAAACTCCAGGACTTTGTCGAGGTTCCCTGCCCTGGCAGCACGCAGAAAGCTGGTGTTGCTGTCCGACTGCAAGGACAGAAACAGAAGACAACGGTATGAAGGTTAAATAAAACACAAACATCCAACACCTATTTTAGCTGTGTACAGGTCAAGCAAACATAGCATGTGTTGGCACCAGTCGAGCTGGAAGAGGAGTTTGAGGAATTAATTTATTAAATGATTGATTGATTGCATGATTGATTGATCATATTATACATACATTGATAGATATTTCTAACATACAATTTTTTTTTTCGTGGATTTACATGCAAAAGTCTAAATTGCTTCAGAATATTCTGTTCTCGTTTGGAACAAAATAATACATTTTTATGTAACCATAACTGATAGAGGTTTAGTATTACACTAATGTTGTTCTAATCTACATATTTTAAAAGCATGATTGTATTGGAATCAATCAGAAGATATGAATTACACAAGTAATCTGCTCTTGCTCATGAACTCGCTGAGTGATATGAAAACCCATTTCCTGTGACACATCAATAAGACAGCAGCTGGTGCCGAGTGATACATCGACATTCAGATCAATACTCAGCTCATTAAATACCACACATGAAGACTTCAGACCATGGAGACAGCTGAAGGGAACATATTTGTGTACATGATTGTATACACACATAAAATCATACACACACACATACACACATACCTACCTACATACATAAACACAAAAGCAGCTCCATATACTTCAGTATTCCAAGAGATAAAGAGAATGTAAATGATCATGTGTAAAGGTTTCATATCATCCTATCTATGTCGTATATACAACAGAGATTGATCACAATGTTTAAGGTCACATGGTCAGGTCTGACATGTTTTATTAGGCACATGCTTTAGTGTTTACTGTGTGTGGACAAGGATTGATGAGTTAGTTATTGGTGAGTTAGTCAGTGCAGTCGACCAGGACTATGAATCCCTCTGTAGCATTATTTGGTGTCAAGGATAACAGTGCACAATAGATGCCCACACAAACAGAGTAGGGAAATACAACAAAGTTTGTTCTCTCTCTCTCTCTCTCTCTCTCTCTCTCTCTCTCTCTCTCTCTCTCTCTCTCTCTCTCTCTCTCTCTCTCTCTCTCTCTCTCTCTCTCTCTCTCTCTCTCTCTCTCTCTCTCTCTCTCTCTCTCTCTCTCTCTCTCTCTCTCTCTCTCTCTCTCTCTCTCTCTCTCTCTCTCTCTCTCTCTCTCTCTCTCTCTCTCTCTCTCTCTCTCTCTCTCTCTCTCTCTCTCTCTCTCTCTCTCTCTGTGATTGTGTCTCACCAGTCCATCATAAGCTTCATATCCAGAATCAGCAGCCCCATGGTGGTCGCCTTCCAGGTTTAATTCCAAGTCACTCCCGATGCTGGCTAGTGTTTTATCTAAAGTACAGGCCTTACAACCTACTGAGTTACCCATGGGTGCCCTAACCAAAACAATGCTAAAGCAATTCCAAAATAATGTTTATTATAAAAAACACCAACTCGCAAGTTGAAGCTATTTTAAAAGCGAAACATCTGCTTTGTATGATCCTTAATATGGTTTTAAGGTAAATGTCTTAATATGGAATGCACTAAGGCTCATTAATGCTCTGATATCTTCTTTGCCAAATCCAATTCATAAACGGCCCCAACGCTGCATCCTGTCTCTTCCATTCTTTTCAATGCCGAGTCAAGATCTCAGCTCCCCAGCTAATCACTCTCTCTGTATCTCTCTCTCTATCGCTCTCTGTATCTATCTCACTGTCTCTCTCTCTTTCTCTCTGTATCTCTCTCTCTCTCTGTATCTCTCTCTCTCTCTCTCTCACTCTCTCTCTGTGACAACTGAGGTCATAAAAGCCTGGCCCAGCCAATGCAAAAGCAGGCATCTCTCAAGCCGGCTATTTTTACCCCCAACAGGGTTCCAGGAGACCCCCTACCCTGACCGGGTCTAGCCCAGGGTGGGGTGCTCAGCAGCTGAACACCACCAGGAATGTCATAGAACCATTTTACTTCTTGAGGTTGATGAAATACGAGAATCTTACAAAGTAGCATATTAAAGTAACAGTGATGAATATTGTGTGCGTGTATGTGTGTGCGTGCGCATGTGTGTGTTGATGCTCACTTTCTTAAGAAATCTTTTCAGATTGTCTATCCAACCAGACCTTCTGCCTCGCGGATCTCAGATAGAATTGAAGAATCAGAAGCTGGAACTGTAATCACGCGAATAAGGCCGCGTGATTACGGTTCGCCACACATTCTTTTGACAAACTAAGGTTGTGCGGCCTATATTGGACGGCGACGGTACTGCCGTGCGGTGATTATGCCCCGTATATCTATACAAATACCTTTCAAGAAGTTTGTGACTTCTTGAAAATATTCACCTAATGGTAATCCCCCACTGGCAGAAACAGGTTTAACAATTTACCCACTAATTAGAACAGGCTAATTGGCTAATATAATCAGATTCAGAATTTCTATAGAATAGCGCATTTATTTGCATGCTGTTGAATAGCTCCAGTGTGGCTGTGACATTTCATTGAAATTTCGCTCCGTGGCTCGTCTGGTGTGTGACCCGTTAACACTGAAGCTCTGCCGTAATGGAGTCGGACTCGGACTGAGACCAGATCCGAGAGACACAGACTTCCTCCACACACCTACGTGATAATGCAGCTTGGCTTTTTGAAGCGTGATTCCAATACACCAATTTGACAGTTTCAGGAAATAAATGTCTTCATCACGAAAGCCCCATTTAAAATGTAACATGGAGGCGCATCGCCACTATTAGGCTACATTGTTTGGGGATAATCCATTTATAATTCTTTACTTGCACCTATGCGACCTAGGAAAATATTGCCTGGCATCCACATGATAAATGGTCACAGCATGTCATCTTCAACACTATCCTGCCAATCGCAGAGAGATCTAAACATCTTGACAACTTGAAATAAAATGCAAATCTAAAGAGGGTCTTTGTGAGCCTTTTCAACTGTCAGCAACACGTGGGGGCCTTCAGATATGATTTGATATCCTTTAAATTGGGCATTCGTTACTATGGCCTTAGTTGTGGGAGAGTGCGGATTATGTATAATGTGGTCTATAGTCACGTAATTACCACCCCTGGTATCTGTGCATGATCTGATCTCTGTCCGCTGACTTGACTCCGCTGTAATGAAAAACTCCACACTGGATTAAACTGTATAACAACAGAGATAGAAACAGAATTTCAAATTATCTCATATTATGAAAACTGAGCAGCTGAGGTGAAACAAAATATATTTATGTGCGAATAGCCTTTACATTATCCATGATTTATTACAATTCATCCATTAAGGGTACTTTTCTTGATATGTATTTAAGTCCAATCCCATCAATGGAGATCCTGTTCGGCACAAACACACACAAACAGTAGTGCACACTGCTTCCTAATACCTCATCACATGAGCCCAGCTGTCATCTGCCATTCCCTCATCTCGCTAATGACTTCCCCGAATGCACCATAATGGAACCGGGAGAACAGCAGCCGGGACAACCCTAACCCTAACCCTGTACTGTTAATCCCCCCCTCAGTACAGCTGCAGACATGTGCTGCGGGGGCGGCACTAGATCAGGAGGTAGAGCGGGTTGGCTGGTAACCGGAAGGTTACGAGTTCGATCCCCTGCTCCTCCTAGCTGGGTGTCCCGGAGCCTCACCCTGACTGCTCCTGACGAGCTGGCTGTCGCCTTTGCCTGGTTGACTCTGCCGTCGGTGTGTCGATGTGTGAATGAATGGTTGTAAGCCACTTTGGATAAAAGCGCCAGCAAAATCCCCTAAATGTAAATGGGTAACCCATTATCCTCGTCACAGTGGAGGTCCCAATGGGATCACGAGGGTACATAAGAACCATAGTGACAGCCCCATCCTCCTCACCCCAAATATGTAACAGATAGCTGCATTGAAGATGAACTGGAAATTACTAACCGCTTTGTGGGAAACTGTTCAGAAATGTTTCCCAAAAAACGGTTTAGTTGGAAACTATGTGTAGTCATGTGTACATTGTGTAACACTATGTGTAGTCATGTGTACATTGTTCTATACTATGTGCAGTCATGTGTACATTGCGTTACACTATGTTTAGTAATGTGCACATTGTAGCATACTATGTGTGGTCGTTGTATACCATGTGTAGTCATGTGCACGTTGTACCTGCCGCTTGCGCTCAGCCCTCTCCCGCTGGCGTCTCCTCCTCTCCCTGGCCTTCTGCAGGGCGATGTACTCGGGGGGATGCTCCAGCTCACGAGCCTTCTTCAGGTGAGCCGCAGCGTGCGCCATAGCGCTGGGTAATGTGATCACTAATCTAGTCTCTCTCTCTGTATCTCTCTTGTCACTTCCTTTGTCAGTCTCTCTCTCAAGTTGTGCTGTTCGTTACCAAACTCAAAGTTGACTAAATGTTTTGTTAAAAAAAAGAGGCAAATAGATCCAATTGGCTTTGACAGAATGAGCAATGTCACTGTTTCACTGACTCCAACTGAAACGTGACGACTAGGATCAATGATGAAAATTCCTTAGACGAAGTCTAGATTTGTTTTATGTCAGCGCAGACAGAGAAAAAAAAACAAGTTCAAACCATTCCACGCATGTGATCGTATGTGTTGAATTCCTCTCCTGAATATTTCATTCAAAAATCAACGTGGGAAAACCCAGCGCTGCCCAGCTTCCTCTGGTCCCTCGTTCCTCTGCTCCCAGCTTTAGAGATCACCACCACAACCTCTGCTTTATCATCAACCTAGAAAGCTGCTGTACGGCTCTGACATCCGTCCACAAAGCACATGCACATCATGTGTAGTACGTGTAATACTCCACAATGAGTCATTAGGGTTTGCACATCTGTATGACGAGTGTGTGTGTGTGTGTGCACGCGCGCGCGTGCGTGTGTGTGTGTGTGTGTGTGTGTGTGACTCCACAAACACACACACACGCACACACACACTCACGTCATGTATGGCTTACGTTTGTGTGAACAGTGGAGGTCGAGTGTGAGGGATTTAAGGTAAGCTCCCTGCCAACAACCACCCAGAAGCCACAGGCACTGTCGCTGGTATGTGTACCATCATCATTGTACACTATACCATGTGTACTATCATCACTGCAGGCCTACTATATGTAATACCACACTATACTATGTGTACCATCATCACTGTAGGCCTACTATATGTACTATCCACACTATAGTATGTGTACCATCATCTCTGTAGGCCTACTATATGTCCTATCAACCCTATTTGATGTGTACCATCATCACTGTAGGCCTACTGTTTTTAATATCCAAACTATACTGTGTGCACTATCATCACTGTAGGCCTACTACATGTACTATCCACTATCCTTGAGTAAAGGTGTGAATTGTGAAGAGGAAGTGTAGAAATTGAAGTGGAAGTCCTGGATCTAGAGAGAGAGCGATACACTTTTTGTAAATCTAGTAATCATCTATTATTTTGAGCACAAAAACAGATGTTATGGTTATTTTCTTTGCATTTGGGTTTAATTTAGACCTCGTGAAGTCAAGTGGCGTGTGGCAAATTCGGAACGGACAAACAAAAAAAAGGTGTTTCTCTCATTAGCAACAAACCTTAAATGCTAGGGCGGTGGTCGTATACAACTATGGTGTACTGTCATGGCTGTACTATGCCATCCACACAGTACTTCTGTATTATGTGTACCATCATCGCTGTTCTGTGTTATATCCCTACTGAACTGTTTGTTACCCCTACTGTGCTATGTGTACTATAATGACTGCACTGTGTATGCTATCCATACTAAACTATGTACCGGTATGTGTACTATCATCAGTGTCCCACACAAAGAGAGGAAAGGAGGAGATGCATTCTGCATCAACAAAGGAAAGAGCAAAATTAAGCAGAAGAATGAGGCTCCAAGAGTTGGAGGGACAGCCATTCAGGAATGATCAGGGAGAAACAGAATTGTAGCTTGAAGGGCGATGGGAGGAAGGGAAGAGCGAAGGATGACGAGTGAGAGAGAGAGAGGGAGGGAAAGGGAGAGGAAGGGAGAGAGAGAGAGAGAAATGGAGAGGGTGGGACAAAGGGACTGGGAGGGGAGTGGTAGGGAGAGAGAGAGAGAGAGAGAGAGAGAGAGAGCGAGAGAGAGAGAGAGAGAGAGAGAGAGAGAGAGAGAGAGCTAAATGGACAGGGATGGGGGAGGGAGGGAAAGAGAGGGAGGGGAGAGAAAGATGGTGCAAGGGAGGAAAGGAGGGATGTAAGTGCCTGCAGAACTAGTATGGGGCACACACTGACCCTGAGCAAGGAGGGGCAGAATTAAGGCACATACTCTAATGGTGCACGTACGCATGCACACACCCACACACCACATACCACACACCACACACCACACACCACACACCACACGCACACAACACACACACACACACACACACACACACACACACACACACACACACACACACACACACACACACACACACACACACACACACACACACACACACACACACACACACACCCTGTCTATCTATTTCTAGTACACATTGAGGCTCACATGTTATTCCACAGCCTCAGCCACCAGTGACACAGCGTCATCGGCTCTATTGAGAAACATGGCCGAATATGGTTATTGATAAAGTGTAATGCAGTGGTTATTTAGTTTGTTCAACCGGGAGGCAAATACACATTCTTCAGGTTCACTACTGATGCATAAATAAATAAACTTAAATGGTAATATTTTTTTATTTGTGTATAATAAGGTTTAGGTGAGACAATACTGTTCAATATAATTAAATTATGACCTCACAGGCTCCTCACTCTTCATTTTAGACACATTGGCCATGGGGGTTGAGTCTAAGAAGAGCGAGACACAGGCAATCCCACCCAGGTCTAGTTCTCTGAAGAGAAGAGGCCCAGTAATCTCTCTAAACATTCATCTGCCTATGTATGCTAAATGGTCATCAGACGATAGCCGATGGGTTCCGTGATTAAAGGTCCTTTGTCCAATGCTAGAGAAAACACTATCTCTCTTTCTCACTTATAGCACCCTCTGCTGATGAAACACCATCCGCGCAGAGAAAACCAAAACATAAACACAGATGTAGAATCCTCAATGTTCAGTATCATCATTACCATATCATCCATGACATAGTTGTCACTTTTGTCAATGCAGACATTCATGGAGCTTAATAACTATTAATAATTATTATATTATATTATTATATCAATGTTATAATAATAATATAATAATAATTAAAATAACAAGCAAACACACACGTGCACACTTTGATGGCTAGCTTGCTGAGTTTTGGTCACAAAGTGACACGGTCTGTACTGTTGGATGAAAAAAAGATGCGCCAGATGGCTCTCATCATGGTCGGATCACAATCCATCAACAATCTGATTGATAACTGGCCGCATCCCATGCCCTGAAGTGTGGCACATTCCTCTCTCTGTGCACAGGAAACCACCATGAAAATGGAAGGAAATTAACCTTAACGCACGCTTAAATAGTCATGAGTGCAGCGTTAATCTCTGCACCAAAGTGAAGTTTCATCTGTGCGATGCATTTCATATAGACGCAACAAATGCATCCATTTAAAGATGTTAAAGAGAGATATTGATCAGCAAAAAGCTGATCAATATGGTAGCCATCCCTCTCAGTGCATTCACATGTTTATATACTTGTGTGTGTGTGTGTGTATGTGTGTGTGTGTGTGTGTGTGTGTGTGTGTGTGTGTGTGTGTGTGTGTGTGTGTTTTATGTGTGTATATGTATGTGTGTGTGTGTGTGTGTATGTATGTGTGTGTTTTTTATGTGTGTGTATATGTATGTGTGTTTGTGTGTGTGTGTGTGTGTGTGTCTATGTATGTGTGTGTGGATATGTATGTGATTGTGTGTATATGTATGCGTGTGCGTGTGTGCGTGTCTACAGGGCTCAGATAACAACCCATGGAGTGCTAATCAGAGCTCCTGTTTCCCATTGGACTGCTATGTTCCTGATGGACTCGTGGAGTTAATGGCCTGTCTTCCATTTTATTGACGGGGAAGCTTTTATCTGGACCATTAAGATGCCGTGATAGACAGTTATTAATGACACGGAGACCATTGTGTCTTCACCAGTATGTGTACAGAGTCAACATGCTAATATTTGTTCATACCGTGTATGCATGTCTCTCTGTCTGTCTGTCTGTCTGTCTGTATGTAAGTACCTATGCATTGGTTTGAATAATGTTATTGAAGCCTCAAAATCCTTCCATCAGCCACATTACCTCGTCCTGTTTGAGTTCGAACTAGTGAGATTAATGCTGCTGTGATGACCCTGCTCTAGTTGGCTATACAGGGGATTGTTGTGCAGGGGATTGTGGAGGCGTGTCGCCGGTGTGGCAGCAGGAGTTGCAACCATGGACATATTAAAGGATGGACCACAGACCGAAAATGGCCGCCCATTCATTCCTATGGAAACTGCTCAGTGGCGCAGGGCATCATACAGGAGCGATTTGCTTCCGCGTTATGTGGCCAAGACACGTGACCTAGTCCGTGACGTACCGGATGCAGAAATATAGAACTGATACCGTAATGCACCGCTTCTTTGTCTTTGGATCTTTTGAATAAATGGATCAATACATGATGAATCACAATGATTGCAAGCAGAGGTCTGTGAGAGTTATTGAGCAGCAGATGAACCAGTCCAAAAAACGGAGCACTGAACTAGGCCCTCTCGGATGCCATTTGCTTCACTACGACTCCTTTCAGCTGCACACCCCTCTTCCCCAGCGAGATAACGGCTAATAAAACGCTTGAGGTGGCGTTAAGGAAAGAAAAAACTTACATTTTTTTAGGACATGGCATGAAGGTAATTATGAGACTTTGATTGATATCCAGACATTTTTTGCGGAGACACAATCCTGTTCCCCACTTGTATTGGAGTGGACGGCGATATCTACTTCTGGGCCACATGAAATGACGGACCCCCGTCCACAGCCAGCATAAACAGCTGCAATACCAGGCTTGGCCTCTGAGCACTGGTGGATTGCGGAAGTATGCGCCTATCCTGGGGGCCTGGTTGCAACACACCTGATCTCCATTCCAATCAGGCTCCTCCTCATTTATATAAGATGGCTGCCTAGGCCATCTCACTCTCTGAGCCTACCAGGACAGCAGGGCTTTTGTTCCTTATATTGAGCTGATACACTGCACTACACTACTCATACGCACCAATACACCACAGACATAACTGATAATACTGATGTACGTTGTTTATCTTTATTTCTCAATAGTTATTATCGTTGCTTAATAAATGCTTCAGTTAACTTTCTGTGTGTGGTCTCCCCTTTCTGTCTTAACTATAAGCTAGCTCATGACACTGCATCTGCACTAGGGGGGGGAATCACAGGCTACCTCATGATACGATACACAGTACATGGCACGCGATACCGATTATATTGCGAAACAGCGATTCTGTAATAATCAATATATTGTTCGACAAACCTATGACGATACATCATGATATATGTCTAAAGATTAAGACAAAATTACAATGAAACGGTAAAGTGCTGGACCAAACTGAGTTTTTAAGACACTCGTCTTTGGTTGGTTAACTTCCGTTCATGTTTCCTTGATGTGTTGAGCGCCACCTCGAGGAGCAGGGAAATCTGCGCCTTATTTTAATATTGATATTTGGGGCGATATTTCCTGTCTAACTCATAAAGCATAACAATAAAGCATAAATGCAAAAGAAATTCTTAAAAATAACAAAAATATATGTTGATGTTTGGCGCCAGTGTATCGATTCTCGTATTGCGAGAAGAAGGGCGACGATATCATCGACGTATGGATATTTTGTCCCACCCCTAATCTGCACTGCAGCAACAATTCTGCTGCTGGCCTTATGAGACCAGTGATTCAAATGACTCTGCATGATTTCACCACTATCTTTGGGGTTCAGCGGCACTACTCACTGTAATCTGTAGGTTCCAGTAGTCTGAATACCATACAAAGCAGACAAACATAACCTCTGTTACAGCTGCAGCCTACTAGGTGGCCCACTGTTTTAATGCCTTATAAATGGTTTCTTTGCTTATAGTGCATACTCATGGAATAACTGTTGATTGAACTAATGACACTGATGATGAAAAGAAAAAAGGAACATTAGTTCATCACTGAGAAAGGGGATCTATGCTGCAACAGGTGTGATTCACACTTGCTTCCATCTACAGAAGCCATGTTTGTATACCTGAATATAAGTGGCTTGTCATCCCTCCCTGGTCCCCAAAAATCCACGTACCAAAAGCAAACCTGCTCCGTCAAAATATCTACCAACTGTATCTTCATCACATTGAAACAATAATTGTAAATTGTCAAGATAGAAGTAGAAAGTTATTCAGAACACTATCAAATAATTACTATATGCATTTCATCCTGCTCTCAACCTCTCCACCTGCCCCACCCACAACCTGCTTTCCCAAACCAGAGAATTAGCTATTTGTTATTTGTACAGACCTTTCCGTAAGCTAACTAAATCAAATTAGAGAGAGAGACAGAGAGAGAGAGAGAGAGAGAGAGAGAGAGAGAGAGAGAGAGAGAGAGAGAGAGAGAGAGAGAGAGAGAGAGAGAGAGAGAGAGAGAGAGAGAGAGAGAGAGAGAGATAAAGTGTAACGTCACTCTTATATAGACTGGGGCCAAAAAACAAAGGCGGGTGGGAGATTTTAGTCTCCCAGCAGCTGAAGGGCCCTGTAATGCCCTGAGGCACTACACTGTATTAATATAACTCACTTTATAGCACACCTATCTACAGCGGGTTATACAGGGAGGAGCGAGGTAAAGAAAAACAGCTACAAATAAACCACAGCCAACGTTTATTTAACAATTCAAAAGGAGGGAGAGAATATATATCCCACCATGACAATAATTTTGGTTCATTTCCATTTAGTCAATTAGTTAATACAAGTTCCGGTTTGCATTTTGTCTTATTCATTTTGGGACTCTTTTATTGCAGATGCACCAGAGACACTGTGCCCAAAGAGGGAGGGGTTTAAAGATTTGATTGAGCCTGCCATACAAAAAAAATAAAAAATATTGTTGTATGGTCGGCCACATGGCCAGTCCAGCCCTGGGTTTATGTCGATTCTATGATGTAATGTAATGCGATGCCACTGGCAACCCATTCTCCCTGTCCATTATGATGATGCAGATCTCTGGGTCTTTCCTGGGCCAGAGCTCCCAGACACACCGCGGTAACTGCAGGGTGTGGTTAAAGTCTTTCCTGTAAGCAGAGAGTGTGGGAGATGGGAGGGGTGTGGGGAGAGGGCTAAGAGGGGGTATGTAGCACTCAAACCAAAGATCCCATGTACTTGGAAAGTGACCAGATCAATTAACAGCCTGCTTAAGATCACTAACAACCTTCTTACTGTTGTTTTCAAAGGACAAAACACATGTGAGGTCAAAGCGATTGAATGTGTTGTTTACATTTGTTACAGTTCAGGACAACGGGATGGATGTATGTAGATTTAATCAGGGTTTTTCCGGTCAAGGCCCTGAAAATGTGAATTCATTGAGTATTCTTAGACCAATAGCGGGAAGACGGGTAAATGAAGAACAAACCCACTCACTCCCTGACAATCCACTTCTTATCCCCATCTCCAAACTGGGCCTTAACAATCACAAAATGAAGTCTCAATACTTGAACAATGGTAAACAACAAAGGCCAACAACAAAAACTAAATGTTTGCCACCAGTTAGGCCGTAATACTGTAAAACATCCATAAAACAAAAAATATTGAAATCAATTGCATGAAGTCATTGGTCTACTGTGTTGGCAGAGAACGACATTGAGGTCCAAGGACGCTTTAGCAAGCATGAGGATTTCATTATAATGAAAAAAAATTCCACACGAGCACATACCACTACAGAAACCAGGCATAGGGTCATCCTCAGGCACGGGTCATAATAATACTACAACTTACAAGCCAACACACCACGACCCAAACAAACACACTGTAAACATACACATAAATCACCGGACAGGGACCACACCGATGAGCAAGCTTTCCCCTCTTAGAATATTGAATACAGCCCTATTTTATTTTGTTTTCTTTATGGTTAGATGTAAAATGAGACGACTGGATTAAAGTCTCTTATCATTGCTATCATCATTCACCACTGCAATGCCTCACAAATGAAGAGTCACACACACACACACACACACACACACACACACACACACACAATTTATTTTTGAAAGAAAAAAAGGGTGCAGGCTACTATATGTTTTCATTTTGACTCAAACATCAAGGTTTATTTATGAAATACTTAAACTTCAATGGGGAGGGGGGCAAGGGGCCAACAAGAAAGAGCCATTAAGTTTGCCCATACAACCTTGATATAGCAGGATGATACGTCTCAAGGGAGAGAGAGAGCAAGAGAGAGAGAGAGAGAGAGAGAGAGAGAGAGAGAGAGAGAGAGAGAGAGAGGGAGAGAGAGAGAGAGACACACACACGTAACAAGAAAGACAAAACACAAGAGAATTGTATCCCTAAAAAAATGTAATCCCTGTCCTACCAACACACACACAAGCACACACACACACACACAAACACAAACACACACACACACACACCAGTATCCACTATGTAATCCGAAACATTAATTTGAGAAAGGCCTCTTTGTGCCAGCAAGATGACTCAGTGAATAAAGTAAATTACTCTATTTAGAGAACAAATAAACAGTGTTGCCAAACTAAAGATGGATGCTGTGAGAGTCTTAGACGGAATAAAAGGCCTTAGATAATCCCTGTCTAGAAAAGCCTCAAACACAACATCTTCCACCTGAAGTCGTACTTCACTGCACTCAGCTTCTCAATAAGACACATTTCTTTATTTGTTTATGTTTACATTTTCAGCACGTAACCGCTAAGAGACCCAGCTGACACACACACAAGACCACTATCCACTATGTCATCCGAAACAGTCATTTGTGAAAGGCGTGTGTGAGCCAGCAAGATGACTCAGTAAAAGCCTAACCTTCTGGCCTTGCGCCATGCAGCATAGAAGACATTGCAGCAGATATGCAGCAGGGTTCAACCCTAAACAGGCAGAGCAGCGAGCCTCATCTCGTATAGAAAGGCTTCTATGGCCTCTTGGGTGGTGCACTAAGTACCAGCCTGCACAAGCCTTTCCTAGAGGAAATGTGAAGGACTTAGAGGTCAAGAAATGCAGAGTCAGTGATGAGTAAATTCATAAGACACTTCCCACAAGCCCGTACTAAATTAGATTTACAAGGCGCTGCAAGTCGGACCTGTCATTAAGAGGTAGGCTAATACTGCCCCCCTCCCCCCCTAAATAACAGATGAGAGATAACAACTCATGATTGTTATAAAATATTATATACAATAAATCAATTATATCAAATACCTATGTCGACCTAGGTTCTCATTTCATATTATTGTTTGTCTGTATTTCCTGGTATTCTATTGTGATTTTATAGTCTTTCTTATATTCACTTAATTTACGTAATAATTTTGCCATATAACTTAAAATGACACAAAAAGGGAATGCGTTCCATTGCTGTGTCTAGTGAAACGCTGGTTCTGCTTTTACAATTGATACAAATGCCATATGTACTATTGTGCCACACAAACTCGCTCACGTTTACTTCTGAATAGGGCCCGACCGATATTGATTTTTGAGTGCCGATGCAGATTATTTTCAGAGAAAAATTACGATTACGATTTAATCGGCCGATTAAAAACAAAACAAAAAAAAACATATAAAACGTAGTTTTTGATACCTTAAATATACTTTAAACACTTTTGACGAATATGTGAATTGAATGCAGAACCTTTGAGTGTTTTAGAATACATTTAGTCAAAAATTAGTGTAATGTAAAATGTAAAATAAATAACTAACTCCCAATGTGCTGCGCTCGTGAGCAGTGACTAACACGTGCGTGCTGAGCAGTATGGTCTCACCTTTAGAGTCTACAGTATAATAGATTAACATGGCCTGGGACCTAAAGAAAAACAGGCACAACATGCTCAAACAACGCGTCTTGTGTACATTGGTGAGGTGAGCGCGCAGCTGCCTGAGCGAGCGTGCTTTCATGTTGTACGGTAAAAATCTCCTCTTTTTTACTCCAGCTAAAGTTGTTAGTTAGCAAGGCGAGTAGGAGCACAATCTGCAGGATACTAAGTGCAATAACATTTCAAAAAAAAAAAATAATAATAATAAATCGGTTGTAATCGGCGTCTTTTTGGCAGATGTTGATTATTTTCAAAAAGGCTATAATCAGCCGGTCGGGCCCTACTTCTGAATACATTTTATTTTCACGTTGATCCTCTTTAGGGTTCTTTAACATTACCCATTTTATGAGAGATTGTGATCTAAACTGTGTTGTTTATGTTTATTTTCCATATTCCCTGATCCCAAAATCGACTGCTGCTGCACCAAACTGTATGTGAGCGTCAGCAATGATGTACAGCGTTCCTGCCTGGGGTCCCAGGGGAAGACATGACGCTAGCACAGCATTCCCGGTAATAGGTTAAGATGGAGAGCGATGGGAAGGCTGGATGAATGAACAACAAATTGAGGCCCGAATTGGGGCCATCCCACTGTCGGAATATTCCTTGTCACACAGCATTATTGGCAGCTGCCATGAACTTATGCATTCTACTGTATTGATCCAAGGGTTAAAAATCAGGAACATTCGAGGATTGGATTTGCATCAAATTGTTATGGTCCATCGTTTTCTGGATTCAATTCAGTGCATTGTGGGTATGCCTATACATAGAATATTGATCCATGCTTTAGTCATCAGGTTAATTTCTTCAGAGAACAAATAATGCAGTGGTCTAAACTGTTGCAAAACTAAAGATGAATGCCGTAAAGAGTTAGATGGAATAAAAAGCCTAAATGATCCATGTCTAGAAAAGCCTCCAATGAAACATCTTCCACATAAAGTCTTACTTCTCTGCATACAGCTTCACAATAAGACACATTTCTTGAGTATATATTTACATTTACACCACGTTACAGCTGAGAGACACAGAGACGATTCTATAAGTTGAGACGTGGCTAACAAGCCATAAAATGACCTCCCAGTTGAACACATATTTAATAATGAAGCGTGTGACCTCGAACCCAGTCAGCCACATGAGTAACGCTGAGTGACACTGGGAGAGAGCAGAGAAGAGGCAAACTCAGGCCACAAAAAGTGGCGTATAGACACTTCAGGCTAGAGCGACTATTGTAAGGGAGTTCTTCCTTACCCTTTGCATGGAGCCAATATAATACTGAAGAAGAATCCAGAAAAGTGTCAAATTTAAAAAAATTATTCAAGCATAATACATTTAGATGAACACACAGATTACTTATTTCCAAGAGGAACAGGTAAAATAAAGCCGGTTGTACGCTTAATTGAGGTGGAAACAGGGAGAGGTCAACGCAAGAGCTACTGGATTTGATTCAGTGTAGTGTGTTTTGGCCTACATGAATATGCAATGAAATGAAGAGGTGAAAGGAGAAGAAGGCAATTGGCTACCCTTGTGTTATTAACCACCTTGCAGTAACACACACACAATAGTAAGTGAATTACCAAGCTTTGATAGAAATGCAACGGAACTAGTGAAGATGTGGGCGGGGATGGGAGGGTGAGAGTAGGGACGGGAGTGCTGTAGGAGCTGGGGAGACGGAGGGTATTTATGTTGAAGTTGTTTCTCAGAAGTCCATTGATCTCCTGCCCTCCCTGTTTTCCTCTAACGGGAAACAGGATTATGAAGCAATAATGAATAATTAACAACTAAATGCACCACAGTCCAAATCCCCTGTCCTTACGGCTTGAGACTGCTCCAGGATATTGACTTGATGTTCCAACCTTTTCCTATTTTTTGACCAAACATAACTGCAGAGATTGTTATTAAGGACACAATAGAATACATCCTAGATGAACTACAATGTATTCGATTTGTGCAATATAAATCCATATGTTGTGTTTCATATAACTGTGCATACACTCTGAAAGGATTTAAGGGTAACTGCTGATTCATCCTTGGAACTACATTAGGTTTTACTGATTAATTATTAATATACTTCGGCATTTTTTTCTAACTGCATTTTCCCATGAAGTTAAGTAAGCTGCATATTCAGAACAACAACAACAGCAATATATATTCATCTAACATTATGTACTATATATAAGAATACTATATGTATCGCTATGATGGAAGCCACCGGTAGGACTCATGTAGGTAGTTGACATGTGTACTGTCTAATACTATGTCTATTTAAACATAACGTGTTACAACATAGAGGATAGTGTCAAATCCACAGGGATGCTCCACTGCAACTGTGCCCCCAAAATTAAAAGTCATGAGCATCTGAAAATGTCCATGTATTGCCATGTTGACGTATCCTTACTGGACTCCAGCAGAAATACTGGAAGCATCGATCAGTGTGGTGAAAACGTTGTAACCTGTGTTCAATTCACTGTCGCCTATAGATGGAATCAAAGTTAGTGGATGAAGTAGCTTCAATTATCTCAATTATTGAAGACACCGAACGTCTAAAATGGGTACTGCGGTCCAAATTCACAATATTGGCGAAAGTCCCTTAGCCTATCGTAGCTCATGCCGGTGGCCAGGTTGAGGAGACTGGATGAACCAGAGCACGAAAGAAGCCCAGCAGAACATTATATGGTGGCTTTTCAGGTTGGGTAGAATTTAGTAAAAGCTCTGTTGATTCCATCAGTTGGTCTGATTCCATTGTTGCAAAGTATATTTTCATTACTGTTTAATCACATGAAAATAAGAATTGTTTAGTTCGCGTTACCTAAGTTAGAGCCCTTTATATCTCAACGGGGAGCGGGTCCTCTTCTGCCGCGTTTCCACTGCAGGGTGCGGTACGGTTCGGTTCGCCTCAGTCCGGTAGGGAGGGGGCGGTATAGCCCACCTCAGTTCCGAGGTTGCGTTTCCACCGCCGACAGTAACCTTTATGGTAGGCCGGATGTCGATCGCCGCGGCAGCTACGTAAAAATCGTGACATCATAGCAACGCGACACAGTGTAGCCTGCTCAATAAAAACAATGGAAAAGTTGAACGCAACACATTAAACCAAGTGCTACCATGGAAGTCTTCCAGCAACAGTTCCTGGCCTTTATGCTTTTCATATGGCAGTTGATCAACTCCCGAATGCAAGCTTTGTTTGACGAAAGTTTGGAAGCTACTGTTTGTTTGTTTTTATCCCCACGTCACCCGGAAGTGATGATTCCGTCGACCAAACAACGGAGGGGGTGTGTAGCTCGAGTTTTCCGGCACCCTTTCAGGCGTCTCAGTACCCCAACAGAGGAGTACTGAAGACGAGGGCAAATCGAGGACGGCTCAGTCCGGGTCACGCCCACTTTTGGCGGTGGAAACGCAATCCGTACCGCACCTTGCACTGCAGCCCAGAACGGACAAACGGCTTGAGAGAGATTGCGTTTTGAAGTTCTAGGAAGTTCCCCATGGCTACCACTCATTTGTGATTCCTTCTTTGTACCGTTGGTATGTAGGAGTGTTACAAGGAACGAAGTTGTAGATGAAATCCTCCACACACCGTGGTGTAATGTGTCCAAGAAGCTTATCCTTCTCGGACACAAACATCAAAAGTAACTGGTGGCCAGACGGAGCTCCACACATCCAGACACACCGCAACCATGCTTCACACATCCAGACACACTGCAACCAAGCAACGAACATGTTCAATGCATAAGGACCTTTAATTTAAGGTATATTTTTACAATTACAGACTAAACAACTAAATACAAATCAAAAATCTGTCAAAGAATCTTCACTTGACACTTGGCTATTCCATGCTGTAGTAGACGATAACATGATGTTGGTACCTACTGGCCCATTATACAATACAGGCCATGACAGCCCCCCGTAGTCCAGGGAAATTGAGGGCTGAAAGGGAGGATTCAGGTGGCTGCAATCTGGAACATCGTGGCTAGTGGCCACACTGAATTTTTCACACTCTTATGACATATGGTAAATCTATGATTCACAGTACGTTATTAGCTAGCTACATACCACCTTTAAGGTAAGATTAATGTTGTTTTTTTAAATGTGGTAATATGTATTTTATGATCTTCAACATAGTAATCTATGCCATTTTTGCATTGTAAAATACCACTATAATTTAGTAAATTATGCATTGTTTATTTAGTTTTTTTGCCAGTAATGGGCATATAGTTACACATGATTCATTATTTTAGTCTTTAATCGCAAAGTGTAGAGGACTTTGGAGGACTCACAACTTCCAAACAGACCATGGTTATTAGACCTGAGCATCCATCTTTGGATGAAACATAGACACTAACAATAATCGTATGTACTCTGTAGTAAATACTTCCACAAAGTACATTGTTTAAACAATAGGTGTTTTAACAATAATTAAATAAAATGTTGTTAGTAATTGTGTGATAGGTTCTACTGTGGGGACTATAATAATAAATAATGTAATAAATAATGCATTGTGGCTGTACAGTGCAGTAGCAGGTGATGTCATCCGGCCTCATCCAGAGGACAGAGAAGGATGTAACCACCAAAAACAACCCTCTGATGATTGCCCGACAACAACACTTTAGCTACTTGTTATAATGAGAGGTAAGTACTGGAGTGGTTGACTTGAAACCACTCCACTGTTTGTTGATAAGCATTTAACCTCAATGACTAGAGTTTTCTAAGGGAGACGGTGTAATCTGTCCGTCTGCTTCATTCAAATATTCCATCAAAATATTCAGGGGAGAGACGGAGAAACATAGGATAGTAGACGAGAGAGAGAGAGAGAGAGAGAGAGAGAGAGAGAGAGAGAGAGAGAGAGAGAGAGACAAATGGAAAGAGAAAATGAATGTCAAATGTGACAGGGAAAGCTGACCTCTTGGTTTTATTAATAAATCACAGAGAAAGACAGACAGACAGACATACAGTATAGACATTAGACAGCTTAGACAAATCGATAAGAGATAGATACATGGATGGCTGGATGGATGGATGGATGGATGGCTGGATGGCTGGATGGATGGATGGATGGATGGATGGATGGATGGATGGATGGATGGATGGATGGATGGATGGATGGATGGATGGATGGATGGATGGATGGATGGATGGATGGATGGATGGATGGATGGATGGATGGATGGATGGATAGATAGATAGATAGATAGATAGATAGATAGATAGATAGATAGATAGATAGATAGATAGATAGATAGATAGATAGATAGATAGATAGATAGATAGATAGATAGATAGATACAGTAGAGGCAAATAGATAGATAGAAGGATAGAAAAACAGACGTACCGGACAGATGGATTGATATAGTCAATATAGAGCACCTAAATAGAGGAAGGCAGGGGAATGGATTAGAGCACCTTGTCACACCCATGGACAGGCTGAAGGAATATATGGAGAAGCAAGGCCCAGCCACTCTTATTGGGACGGAGCCATAATTCTTCAGGACAATCGCCCTAGGATGAGTCAGTATTTTTAGACCTACATGCAAGCACTGCCATCACAATGCTTCCTGGTTTTTTCTCTCTCTCGCTCTCCTCATTCTCCTTTTTGAAGAAAGTGTCATTTTATAGGAGCAGGTGTGTGTGTGTGTGTGTGTGTGTGTGTGTGTGTGTGTGTGTGTGTGTGTGTGTGTGTGTGTGTGTGTGTGTGTGTGTGTGTGTGTGTGATGGTGCATGTGTTTATGTGAATGTGCCTGCATGTGTGTGCAAGTGCCAGAGAGTTAGTGAGTCCGGTGCAAGCAGCACTATAGTCCATTACTGAAATCTAATAAGCATGAGAGTGCATTCAGACAGGAAGCAGACAGCTACCCTCTCTTTATCCTTCACTGGACATATGTGAGAAACGTGAACCAGCACAAATGTAACCAACACGCCAAGACCATGATAAACATTATTACATTCTTATGGTTCCTGTTCAAAATATCCTATTCGTTTTGCATGATAATATCATGTAACCATGTATGAAAATATACTATAAGAGCAAACTTTACAGTTTGCTTTTTAACAGTCACTATAGTCCTTAATAATAATGTTAAATAAGGTATATAATAATATTTGTAATATTTGACAAATAACGGAAGAGCTTTAATGAACCTGTGTCGACGGATACTTTTTGGTCACCTGTGTCTGAAATATAGGGAAAATTATCAATAACCTAATAAATAATATAGCATGGTAATACTGTGTTTGAGATTTATCATTATCATGCTCTGGATTTCCTGGGTTTGGATTGGTGGGTGGTTTGGTGTGACCTGGCCCCAAAACATTGCAAAACCCTGCTCCAGATAGCCAGTAAGGATTCCAAAAATAACAATCTAACTTTACATTCCTTATCACCAAGATGTCAGGCCTTGATGAGTGAAGTCATCCATGCTGAAAGAAAGTTATCGAGGGGCTAACCTGCGCGGGTTCTTACACAAAGGAAATAGGTTGGGTTGGCACCCGTATCCAACTGACACAAGCCGGGGTCACAACACAACCTAGTGCAGCCTGGGGCTTTATGACCAACTCTATCCCTCACTCACAACACATTGAATGCATTGAATTAATCTATGGAGGTGGAGGAGAACCCGACCCATAAAATACCCCAAAGATGTGTTGATATTTGGACGAGCTGGCTTAACTTGAGATAAGGGAAAGCAGGATAGCATGGTTGAAGATGTTAGCCTGTTCAACTATACAGCCCAACTGGCATTGTGGACCCAAGCTTGGCACTGTATAGTCTGGTGGTCACACGCTGATGTTTATTCTGAGGACTGGAAGCTTTGACGCACACAACATGAATCGATTTAGTCGCCCTGTCACACCGCACTCATCATCGTCCCTCTAAATAAATAAACGGGTCATTTCTTTGTCTGCTGAAGAGCTGTTCATTTTTGTGATTTAAAAAAATCTCGAGCATGTCAGTACTAATTTGGGGGCAGTGGTACTGATGTGGTAGCTAGGACAACGCCTATCCACAGCGCAGCATCCTCAGCTGCTCTACTGCATGCCATCGACACCGACTCCTGCAGCCAACGCACGGCTAGCTAGACCTGCAATGTACTAAAACACACTAACCTGTCGTATACGGTTCTGATGCAGTGGCGGTGGTCCTCCCTCGGGGGTCGTGTTGTTAGAAGAGGCCATCTTCAAGTCTCGATCGGAGCCACCGCCCCGACCGTGACTTTCCTCGGAGCTTCTCGACATTCCGTCCCGAGGAAAGGTGCAGGCGAGACGCGGGACGGAATTTTCCTCTTTCCTGGGTTGAAGTGGGCTTCACTCACAATCCTCAAGGTTTGGAAAGGCCCGGGATCATTCCGCAGCGTTCATTTTGTTGAGACAAACGGAAACCAAATATGAAGCTGAGATTGTTCGCCGAGCAGCTCTCTAACCTGTTCGTATCAGAACCTCCGCAGGAGCCAGCGCACCCCTCCCCTCCTAGCGGCTCTGCAGCAGTCTTATAGCAGGGGATCCGCTGTGTAACAAGCTAGTTAGATCAGTTGACAGCCTGTAGCCCATGCTTTGCCGTAGAGAGCTCTAGCTTGAACAGGTAGGCCCGTCTTTAGTCAAGGGTCTAACTAAAACATTGTTTCCATATCATAACACACACACACGCTTTTCTGGGATGGGCTTGTCAGGAGATGGACAACGCAATGCAACGCCCTCCTCCTCCCATCCCTGTGCAGTGCACCCTGTGCCCGCCTCTTACCATGATCTGGGAAGTGCTGCTGAAAATGAGTTGGACTTCACCGATAACAAGGGATCTCAGCCATCATTGTATGTTTATTACTAACCGTAGCCTGGACATGTAGGCATGACCCCCAAATAATAATGAAAATGTACACCCCCATCTACGGCTTAAATGGTCTAGTCATCCTACAAGACATCAGGGTAAGGTTGCAGTGATTTTGATCCTAAAAAGAAATATATAGGCCTACGTGTATTAAAATTGTGCTTTTACAAAAAAAAAAAAAGGGTGCATCGCCATGGACTCTCCATAATGGTTTGGACAATGTTTAGACAATGGGTGAAAGCGGTTGCTAGCAGGGTTGTCGCTTTTTCATCTTATTTGGAGATCCCCAAAAGCTAGGTCGTGATTCCGAGCGGTCGCCTGTTGAAGCGCTCCCGCACCCTCATAACTGACATCCACGGTTCAAATATCATTGTTCTTCCGTTGTAAATTTAGAGACTATTGATTGTTTGTCCCTCAATTAGAAGATAATTCTTTAAATATGTTTATATCGGGTATGGGATACAAGCATTGAACCAGGATATGTTACATGTGTAGACTGGTGATTGTTCAGATTGGCTGAAATTTACACCAACTTTGTTTTAAATCCAGTATTTAATATACATTTAAGTAATGGTTGAAATTAGCTGAAGTTGTGCCGAAATAACAGAAACTACCCAGAAGATGAACACCGATTTGGTGGCCTTTTCCAAAATCCAGTGGGTTAAAGGTAACATATTATACCACCAGGTGTAAGTGTGAATTAGCAATTACAAGCCGTTTGGAAATCTGCCTCATCTGACATCACAAGTGGGTGTGTCCACCTAGATGTATGACGAATAGATGAGCAAAGTTTGCTAAAGTCCACTGGGTAGGCTGGTAGACTGATCTATCCAGCACACATCGGTAGGTAGGATACGCCCACTTTTGATGTCAGAAGAGGCAGGTTCTCAAAAAAAAGGTTAATCACACTCACAACTGGTGGTATAATTTGCCCCCTATAAACCTCTGGTTCTAATGGGTGTAAGAAATGTACATACCTATTCCACGTGGTATACACAGGACGAACCAATGCTAAGAGTTTTGCTGCCATCATCAGGGATAGCCTACCCAATGTTACACATCAAACATATACTAAATTACAACAATTTAAAAAGTGGTGTATAGGTGCAACTTAGCATATGCTTTAAATTTGAAGTCCTCTCCAATTTTATCACTTGACGGGTTTAGACTTCACTTATTTAAAGGTTGATCTCAGGGGGTATGTGTTAAGTAGAAGAGGTGTCAAGAAGAGGTGTCAAACCTCTTCAATATATTTCTACATTGGTAAAGCATACATGTTCCGAAATTACTTATTTCATTTCCATTCATACACTGCCCTCCATTTCACGTTATTAAAAGACTTTGGTTAAAATGATGCCTCATGTCCAAAAAAAAATATTAGGAGTTGTTGCAGATCATGAATAGAATATGACCGCTAAATCATGAACTTCATAAAGCTTAAAAATCAGAGAATTTTAAAAATATAAAATGAATACTTTATTTAACATCTACTTTTCACAAACAAGACAATTCAGTTGGCAGGACAAAGGCAGCACCACCAATGCCAACATCATTGACACTGGGAAAAACCAAATAAACAGAGAAAGCTGAACACGAGTGGGACACTAAGCGGCTACTGGGCAGAAAGTTGATCGAGGTTGTCATGGGAACGGCTGCTGAGGTGGGCCTCCAGGATCTCAGCGAACAGGTTCCTCTTCAACAGGTTATAGGCCAAAGGGAGCAGCTGTCTGATCACCTTGTAGAAATACTGTTGGACAGAATGTGAGCATTAGAGACGCATTCAGAACTTCCTGACTAGGTGGAAATTATGGTAGGAAAGGAGATAGGAAATGTGGTTATTATTATATTAGGAGAGCCCCCTAATAAGGATACTGTCCCCCCCCCCCCCCCCACCCCAGCGGTTGTGGATCATCTCACATGTGAGCCATAGCAGAACAGGTCCATCCCCAGCTCGTAGCCCATGCCGTAGTCACACTCGTCGTTGGCAAACTGGACGAAGGTGATCATCTCCTGCAGCGGTCCGAAGGCCTTCACCCTCTCCTCGTCGCTGCGGGCCTCGGCGATGGCCTTGCAGATCTTCTTCATGCCGGCTAGAGGAGAAGAGGGGGTTGAATGGATCGCCCAAGATCTATCTAATCTGCCCAGATAAGAGGTGCACCAGACTATAGGACATGATGGGTTGGACAGACCCAATACTCTTTAAGCAATGAGTATCCACCATTTGTACCTTTTTATATTCAAATAAGCAGACCAAAGCAACAACACCGAATTAATGAATACAGAAGCGCTGAATTTTCCGAGGAACCATAACATTTCTAGCAGATGGAAGGACAGTACACGATGCTTGCTACTCATGGATAGACCCTACTGTACTATTCACGGGTATACCTCATAATACATCCAGGGTACTATCACATCTATGGGTACTACTAGCACTGTGGCAGAACACACTGCACCACTTGTATTGGCCATCACGCTTGCCTTGCCGTCAGATGGTCATCCATACTAGGCGACTGGGAGCATGCGGGGATCCACACACTCATGATCGACAGGTTTGTTGCCTAGTTGGTAGGGCCAGGTGCATTACCACCACATACTATGTTGAGTGCAGGCAAGTGGTCGGAGCAGCTCTGGTACGGTTGCTTTGGTCTTAAATAACCCTGCGCAACAGTAAAAAAGATATAACATAAGGAATCTAAAATAGCTTGGAGATAAATGTGGCATTATGAAATGATTAGTTCCCTGAAAAAAGGTTGTCCCTTTGAAAAATGCCTTTTTAGTGGGGCTTTAAAGGGAGGAGTGGAATTATTTTGGTTGGATACTTAAAATATCCAGTTTACTCTAGCTGGTTTCTCCAACATTGCCCACCCTTCGCATTCATTTTGGGGTTGCAGATCGGTGGTCTAAAGTTTATAATGACACCTACCCTACTTTGAGGGAATGAGGCCAGTGGCCCGGGACTCACCGTCTGTCTCCGGCAGTTCTCTATATCCAACATCATTCTTGTCTACAGGAACCACAATACCAGCCCCGTGGAATGTCTTGGTCACAACCTAGGGTGCAACAAAACACAGGGTTAAAAGGTGAGAATCTGCATTATATATGTAGGAGGGATTTGGTTGAGATCTGATTGTTAATCCTTCGTCGTCCATTATTGACCATAACAGGAGTACTGTATTTGTGATTGTATGCATGCCCAATTGCTTTCAGTTCCTTCATAAGTGATCTTAACAATATGAAAAAGAGATTATTGTGCGGGTTGTGTTTAGATCTACAGCTCTTTGTACACAGGGTTCATGTTATTTACATATTTGCAGCAGCTTGCTGTTGAAAAAACATCAACAACAACAGTAGCGCAAGAAGGGATGCAAAAAATCTCAAAAATCTCTAATCGAATACACAGTTCAAAACACAACAAGTTTTTTACCTGCTTTTCACTGTTGAATAGCTAGTCGGATATTCTGCTAAACAGTGATGTTTATGTTATATCCATTGACTTATCTAGTATAATCACGTTTAGTTTGACTACACGCAGAGGACTCTTAAGTTACCTGCGTCAGATCATTTTAATTCGGAGCGCGAATATCAGTAAAATATTTATAACTAAATTAAAGAAAACTAGTCCAGCAGTCACGAAAGGTATTGACACCCACACGCATTCCCCTATCCCAGCGACCACCATTTTCTGACAATTTGTAGTGACAATTCAGTAGAGGGCAATTCCATAAGTGCCCCCAAACGATTCGGAGTGAATCCGAGTCACGGCTCATGAGTAAATGGCAAATACCAAGTCTAAGAAATGTTGGCAATTGGGGTGGCACAGGTTGAGTGTTTGAATGTGTCCGGAAATTATAGTGCCCCCTAATGGCGAAACGCTCCCGAACTTTTTGGAAATCCAAGTTCCAGGGATACATATGTGTGAGATAGTTGGTGTTGAGATACCAAATAAAAAATTATATTTAGTACAAATAGAATAGGTGAATAAATTCTCTCTCTCCCCCCCCTCTCTCTCTCTCCCCCCCTCTCTCTCTCTCTCTCTCTCTCTCTCTCTCTCTCTCTCTCCCCCTCGCTATCCCCCCACGACTCCTCCGTCCTCTTCGTGGAAGTTAAGGAAAACGTTGTGCAAGATAGACCATTGGTACAGCACGTGGCTATCCACGAAAGTCGCAACCCAGAGACACAGCGTGATTATTCTCAGAGCTGACTAAATTAGTATTTTTTTATGTCAAGTTCATGCATACAAAAAGGTAGCAATGAAGCATTTCCGACCAAAATGTACATTAACCGACGGGCATAGTCCCTCTTAAAATATGTAGAAAATGCATTTAAATGTACTGGTGAAAAGAGAATCACAACCGACCTAAAATAAAGTGGTTTGATCTCACATAACTCATCATCCATCCAGCCTGCTGTGCTCACTACCTTCTTGTCCCTCAGCTTCATGTCTTTGGTTTTCTGTTCCAACGAGAGGCCAAGAGTCTCCGCCTTGCCTCTCAACTTGCTCTCCAGGTTCTCCAAGGATTCCCCTTTTCCTTTCTGAACACCCCTCTCTTTTCTCTTCCGCAGCAGGAACAGGCTGGGATAGACACAAAACATAACAGCAGAATTAGCAGAGGAAAGAATAACAGCAATGTTTTGTAGAGGATCTTGTAAGTGAAATCTAATAGGGCGTTGAAAAACACAAACCCTAGAGACAGTGTTAACTTACAGGACAGCAGCGAAAACGTTGTCTCCCAGCTGTGATATGCCACAGCCCTTCTTGGCTTCATTTTCCCCAACGAACGAAGGAAGAGAGTCAGGAGTGTCTCTAATTGGTTCATAAGAAAGAAAGAAAGAAAGACATAATTAATATATAGTAATCCTTGCATATTACACAGAGCTTTAGATAGGCAAGTACTGAAGTCTGCTCTAAGTCAGTGGTTCCCAACCTTGGACTTCAGGTGTAACCACTAAATTTTCATCAACAACAACTATCAGAGATCACCTCATATAGAAATGGTATTAATTATACTACACAAGCAGTGGTTGAGCAAAGAGGCCCAGTGCCGCCTTAAGTCAAAATTATTACTGCAAGGTCAGAGGGAAAATGCTGCCCATGCTCCCAGTGTGTTCATCTAGCAGACACAAATCAACACAAAGCATCATTGGAAAACGTGATGGAATGAACAAAGCGACACCATCTTTTAACAACTAACAAGCAATAATAATATATTTACTGAACAAAGTATTTAGTTTTTTCAATGACAGGTAATGAATTTATAATAATTTATAATATTTAAAAAGTATATTTCAAGAATAAAATACCAAAATACTCTATGACATTATCCCAAATATACCAATGTCGGAGATGAAGACAGTAGAAGGCTGTGTATACCTGTAGTAGCCCATGTGATGCTGGGTGTCTGCACAGCCCTGCAGTATGCTTTGGAACTCAGGGGGGTCGTAGAAGTACCTCCAGTGCAGGTGGAGGTGTTGCTGAGGATTCTGGGTATTTTTATGCGCCCCAGCCAAAATGTCAAACGGACCGACCAACCGCAAACCCAGTGTGTCCATCAACGCATCTGAAGAGATTAACACAGCACATTTGAAATGTAAAGTACCACCGTGCACAGAGATATTGACAATGTCATAGTGTTAAAGATACAGTATGTTCCCTTTATATTTTAGTTTATTTAAAAAAGGTATCAAGTAACAGGGGCCGATTATTAAACCAATATGAAAGTGGAAACAACATCAAAACATATATTAATTGATTGAACCTAAATGAGACAATGATGAAATATTGTTAAATTATGCATAAACATACAACTCCTTAGTAAGAAATAGTGAGAGATCGAAGGTAGAAAGAAAAAATATATAAAATAAAAACATACCTCTGGGGTCATCCGGACAAAGGCCTTGACAAAAGTCCCAAAAATGGTATAGATCTTCTGGCATCTGAAGCTTGTAAAGTTGAACGATCTGCTCTCGGAGCTCGGAGCTCACCTTAGCTGACGGTACTGGTTCGGACCCGTCAGTGCAGGCTCTCTTCGGCGGACCTGATGCCGACTCCTGCACAACAGCACAACTCCTCTTTAGGTCTGTCCGTGCAACACACAGCAGAGGGAGTAGTGGGGCTATGGAGAACATCCTGCAACACGACGCTCCTGACAACGTATGTTACCATATGATGAATGCATCAATCGCATAATGAATGAATGATGCACTATGACCGTTTTAACGTTTAAACAAACCACTCCATTAGTCAATTAAACAGGAGTGGCGACTTCGGCGAGTAGTTAACAAGCAGCTGCCCTTTTGCTCTAGTATTGGATTTTAACACTGGAAAAACTTAGAAACGAATGGAATCAGGTAGAAACACGTAATATGCATCTGTTGAATATCTGTATTTGTTGAAGAGCAGTGTCCACACTTTGACGGAGACACTGATGGGGAAGGCTTCATACATGGTCCAGGGACAGAGCTGCCATGTTGCAGAGCCCCAGTGCTGGGTTACCCTACAGCAGCTAGGGGTCCATTCAAATGATTAGACTTTTGCTCCCATATAACTTAACACGCCTCTGTTTCTACATTTGGGTACATTCAGAAACACGTGTCTGAACACCACGATAACGTTAAAGTAGTGGTCCATTACCTTAACCGATTTTGGTTTTCTTTTCGCGCGCCCTGTCATATTCTTCCTCCCGTCCGTCAGTCAATGAGCTTCTTCTTCTTCTTCTTTCAGACGTTAACGGGATCCTAGTAGGGCGTCAGGCGCAATGCTGCCGCCCACAGTTCTGGAGGTAGCCACTAATAGGACAAATGGAAAATGCATAAAAAGGAATAAAAGATCAAACAAAACCGAATCAAAATCAAACACTTGCTAACAATCCTATGGTGAGAAATTATAGGTAAGCAAGTGTTCTAAGAGGAATAAAAAAACAGGCATATGAAAACTATGAATCATCATGCAGTTCCACACCAAGCATGTAGAGGTTCTATATTCTCAAAAATAAAATACCATGAATCGAATGTGAGGAGGGTGTAACATAGGCCTACTGTGAATGGGATACTGTTTATAGCAAGGTAAGTATTTCAGAGTCCAAGGTGCAGAATGGTGTAATTTTATAATTCTGACTTTCACATCGACATTGCTCCCTGCAGACACCATATGAGGTTCAGCATTTAAAAAAAATTCTCCATAACTGCATCTGTGCTCTTCAAGTCATCCTCTATTCAAACACCATTCCTCGATATGTGTAAGGCACCCTTGCCAGAGGGAAGCCATACATGGAAAGCCCCATCTTTACGTGCCCGATCTACCTTCCAAACAACACTACAGGTTATACAGTGTACTACAAATCCTGCTTCAGTCAAAGTGCCGGTGACAAACCAGGGTCCAGGCTCCTGGTGTCCGTGCCAGCGGATAGGTATCCTCAGCACGACATGACGAAGCATCTGTATGATATGAACCTGTAACAAGTAAATGTATAAAAAATATATTGTTATTTTAATACTTTGTGTCTGTTCAATGTTTTTGTTCGTAAAACTCTGGGTCCTATACCAAAGCAGTTTATGTGGGCCCCCTTCCTCTCTTGATCCATGTATTTCACGCATTTTTTAAATATTGTAGCAGGCTTGTGTGTGGTTTTCTATCCACACTACCAAGTTGATTAGACAATCACACAACAAAAAGAGCAGTTCACAGTCAATGGTGATTTATTTAGGGGGTATTTACATCCAGAGCCCCCCTCTGGATGTAAATACCCCCTAAATAAATCACCTACCTCAGTTAGAGCACATGCCTCAATCAGTCCATTTGTCCAGTTTCCACGGGTCGTCGCCAGAATTGTTCTCATCTGAAGCAGTCGGTCCACGTTGGGGTAATCAGACTTGGTCCTATCGTTTGCAGTATCGTACTCCCAGAATATCACACAAATGCTTTCTGTAGTTGTGACAGATGAATGCCCCTCAGGATGTTGGCCTTCGTTGACCTCTCCTTCATATGGGCCAGATAATGGCTCCTTTCTCCATTTGGTCAATTTAATTAATGCATTAATACAGTGTTTAACGTTTTACTTTGATTGTGACAATTCTTAGTTCACCTTAAAATATAACGGAATTGAGAAATAGAATGAGG
Organism: Gadus macrocephalus; assembly: GCF_031168955.1. Taxonomy (NCBI): domain Eukaryota; kingdom Metazoa; phylum Chordata; class Actinopteri; order Gadiformes; family Gadidae; genus Gadus; species Gadus macrocephalus. The sequence continues at coordinate 6,234,775 of NC_082384.1, forward strand.
TCATTGAATATAGAGAGATGTGTGTGTGTAATCATCATACTTCATCTCCTTTCTCAACATACATGTAGCCAACAATTACTTTAGGATGGTCAATGAGGTTTGCTTGGAGTATCATGCTGAAGAGAACATTAATATTGTCGTGCTTATTTATGCTCCTTTCAGTTGCTCCTTGCAAGTGCTACAAATGATTGCTAAAAATACCTTTTATCTCCAACTGTGGCTGTTTCTGAAACTGAGGTTAAACTTTGATGGGTATTTTATTTGATAGGTATTTTATTAATTTGATAGATATGTCGTATGACATTTTAGGTAGAATGCTGATCAATTCATGTGATACAATGCAAGTATGCTTGCATACTGCCTGATATGAGATGAAACCATTCTTAGCAATGTTGTATATATCTAGTCAGTTGAGGTGTCTTCATGTAATTGTTGTAGTTGATATGTATGCATATGTATGATATGTATACAAAAATATGTATGCTTTGCAAAATGTTCAATTATTTGGAAGCTGAAGATGAAATTGACACTCAATTGCAGCCGACTGGTGTTTCTGGTATGAATAATATGTTCTGTCCGTTCTGCTATGCCACTAAATTGTACACACTTTGAAGTTTCCACACATAAATATGTGCCTTTAGAAGCGTGAACAAATATTTGTATGCTTGTTATTTTGTCATCTCAAAGCCAGAACCGAACCTCTTTCAGACTACATATAAATGAAACATGGTCGGCCAGTCAGCTATATCTCCCTGCTGAAGAAAGTAAAGCGCTGTTGTCATTACTAAATAGGTCTTTAGTTATCAGACGTTTCCCTAGATGCAACTGTTATTATGTAGGGTTGAGTGTTGTGTTACATATTGATCAGCAATGCAAATGTGATGAAATGCATAACAAACAAACTAACAAATCATATATATTTTTCCAAGCCATCTTGATTGTAAAAATTGTGCCGAGTACAGGGGAGCACACTTGCTTTGTACAGAATCGACCAAAAGCTTACTATAAGATGGTGGTAGAAAGTGAGATACCTAATTTCATATTATTCTATTTCGGTAAAAAATTACTTGGTCATCAAATTTGAAATAAACATGTGGTTCATAAATGGAAGCAGCTCACAGCATAGTCGACACTGACAGTGTTTGAATGTATACAAATATATATTTTTAATTGCAGTCCAACAGCACACTCTATTGGCCAAATATTTCTCCCTCTCTGCCTGCAGTGGGCGGTCCATCCAGGGACAGCTGTACTGTGATTGGCCGATGGAAGCGGAGGCTGCCATGACACAGTGGAAGCTGTGCAGAGCCTCTTCGACAGCATCAGCAGGCATCAGCCCTCCATCCTCCTCTTTTTCCTTTCTCTCGCTTTCTCTTTTTCATTCCCATCTGCTGCTCTGCTTTCACTGCCCAACCTTCATTCTCTCATATTCCTTCTCTCCTCTCTTTCATCATTGATTGAAAGGCCCATCCCTTCCCTCATCCTCAGGCCGACTGCATCAGAGGACATTCACGCAGCAGCAGCAGCAGCAGCAGCGGCAGCAGCAGCAGCAGAAGCAGAAGCAGAAGCAGCAGCAGGCAGACTGGTAGGTGTGCTCGTGGCCTCGCTCTCCGTTCTCTCTCAGTGCTGGCGTGGTTTCTGCTACATCGAGGACTACTGTCTACCTCAGCAGTGTGTGTCCTTGTGAGTCGTGGGAGCAGGTTGGAGGGTAGAGTGAAGGGTTGTCTAACACAACCACCGCACCCTGGGACCTGCTTCAACCACAGATGGAGGCCTCTGGTATTATAAGCTTTCATCCTGTGTGGGCCATACATGCTGTTGTTGTCACTGTGCTGCATTAGCCCCTTGGGATCTATGTTTCCACTTCTCCTTGTATACTACATACATCTAGACACTGCTCTATTCTTGTTTTTGTGAAATTTCTTCCCCTGTGTGTTTGTGTGCATGCAGGCGTGTGTTTCGATTTGGAGTTCTTCACTATCCTCTTTAATTCCCCTTCTAAAACCTCAACCTTCCTGAATACTACCGTCGTTACACTATTATACTACTGTCAGCATGTTGTGTTCGTCGACCCGTCCCTCTTTCCTCTGTTTGACCTCCACCACCTTCTGCCTCATATTGTCACTCACCTCCTTCACCTTTATCTCTCTCTCTATCCCCCTTCTCCCTCTCTTTCTCACCCTTTTCTCTCTACAGGTCTCCCCCTTTCTCTTTCTTTACGTCTCCCCCTCTCTCTGTCTGTCTCTCTGTCTCTGTGGGGTTTGGTGGCGATCCCAGAATGCCTTGCTCCATGCCATCCCGCTAGGCGTGAGCAGCATGGGTGGAGGCTGGGTGGGCAGAGAGAGCAGGGACAGGACGGAGGTGCTGACGGGTGGCGCTCCCTCTGCTTCAGATGGCCGAAGACACTGAGAGCCCTAAGATCAACCACAGCTTCCTGCGAGACTATGTCACCGAAGGTACGGCACACACAGCTTATAGTTCTCCTTAATGTTGGGAATGGGGATGCTGGGGATTATTCTGATGGTGAATAGGATGGATGAGGATTGTTGTTTATATCACAATATTATTATTATTAGTAGTAGTAGTGGTAGTATTAGTAGTAGCAGTACTAGTAGTAGGTAGCAGTCGAAGTAGAAGTAGATGTATTAGTAGTTACAGTAGTTTTGTAAACTCAATGGTTAAATCTTTTTAACGTGTATATAACGTGTAAATTAAAGTGTTATTAGAATGCTTAGTGTTATTCATATTTGCATTTTTATTAGTGTTTTTTTATGTTATTAGCATGGTTATTAGTGTTAAAAGAATGCTTAGTATTATTAGTGGTATTAGATGGTATATTATTTCAAGGAGATGTTGTTAGTGATAAGCTTGATGTTAATATTTCATGATTATTTGGGGCTCTGGAAAAACAATGCATCCGGACAGCTCCGTTAACCTCCTTTCTCGCTGAATTAGGATCTAAATCGAGCATGGGTCATCTGTCATTAGTTATTCTGGTATTTCTGAAATGAATACACTTTATCGATCCATCCATCCCTCTTTCTACATCCCTCTCTTTCTACCTCTCTGTCTCTCCTACACATTTATGAATAATTCCCTCTTATCTCCCCATTTCTCCAATAAAATGTTTTTTAATCAGCTGTTTGCTGTATTCTCCCCTTTCTTCTCTTCTAGCTGACGTCATCTCCACAGTGGAATTCAACCAGACAGGAGAGCTGCTGGCTACAGGAGATAAGGGGGGGCGTGTGGTCATCTTTCAAAGAGAGAGCGAGGTCAGTCCACTTCATCCATTTATACCCATGTATACCTTACGGTTAAACGACTAATTGTGTTGACTTGCAATGTGTAAATCAATTCAACTAGACGTTTACATCTTATGGAAGACAATTAAAAATGTATTAACTGATACTAGTCACTAATTGCTCAATCAAAAGTCACTCTTTCGCCTCAAACTTGTCAAGAAGGAAGCATTAGGGCGTCTACAAGTTCTAACAGACATCACCCAAATACCATCCTTGCTTCCCTTTGTATGTAGAATTCAAGTTTAATAATTACCCAGATCATGGTCTGGCTACTGGCTGGCTACGAGCCAGTTATATCTCTGACATGCTAGAGCCTAATGCAAGCGTACCAATGTTCCCTGGCTCCTTTGTTCCCTAATTCAATATTCTGTTCACAAACAAATCTTCCTATTATGTTGATGTTAAGTATGACCCGTTTCAAGTTATAATATTTTATAAATATTATCCAGTTTTCTTTCATTGGAACAAGGCTTTTTGTTTCATATTCTCATAGTAAAATGCCACAGTTGTAATGTAACAATATCACTGCATTGGTATTTGGAGATACCAGGGGCAAGTGGCCTGAAGCTTAGAATCTAGCCAGTAACTTGAGGTGTAAGGCCCGTGGGCTGGCGAGGGGCAGGGGAGGAGGTCTCAGTTGGAAGGCCCGGGTGCTGGACAAAAGCAGAGCAGGAGATCTCAGGGGGAGTTCCTGGATGCTGGGAGCGAGAGAGACAGGCAGAAATGCAGAGCCTTGGGGATCAGCGATATAGGGGGAGCTGTAGGAGCTTGGTGAGGTAGGAACCACGCAGGAGGCAGACAACGTAGACGAAACCCGCCAGGACGCCGGCCATGCATGCTGAACCGTTCAGGAAGGCATAACGTATGAAGTACCGCTTAGGAGGCCATAAAGCAGGTGGAACCGTTCAGGAAGCCATAACGTATGAAGAGCCGTTAAGGAAGCCATAACATATGAAGAACCGTTCAGGAGGCCATAACGCAAGTGGAACCGTTAAGGAGGCCATAACGTAGGTGGAACAATTCAGTAGGAAATAACGCAGGTGGAACCGTTCAGGAGGCCATAATGTAGGTTGAACCGTTCAGGAAGCCATAACGCAGGTAGAACCGTTCAGGAGGCCATAACGCAGGTGGAACTGTTCAGGAGGCCATAACGCAGGTAGAACCGTTCAGGAGGCCATAACGCAGGTGGAGCCATTCAGGAATCCGGCAATGTAGGAAGAACGGTTCTGAAGGCCTGAGACATATAGTTGAACCAGTCCAGATTCTGGCGACGTAGGAGGAACCACCCTGGTGGGTGTCGATGGAGGTATCCGATTGATGGTCTGGCTTCGGCTCGGGGGACATGAAATCGGACCGGGAATTAGACTAATTTTCCTAAGCCAGAGCGGGCCCTCTTCCAGCAACCTTGGATGCACAGGAGAGTATTTGATAATCATACTGTTCATCATCCATTCTTATGGCTGCTGGGTCTATGGTTTTGGTCTGTTATTTCGGTCACCACCAGTGCTCAATTTTTTTTTTACCCGAAACGACAATTAAAAAAAGTTGTTAGGGATAAAAGCATCTGCTAAATTGGTAAATGTGTTGCTTGTCTGCTCTGCAGTCTAAAGGAGAGCTGGAGGATTTGGGCGACATTGGGGACTCCGGAGAGTACAACGTGTACAGCACCTTCCAGAGTCATGAGCCTGACTTTGACTACCTGAAGAGCCTGGAGATCGAGGAGAAGATCAACAAGATCAGATGGCTACCTCAGCAGAATGCTGCCCACTTCCTCCTGTCCACCAATGGTGCGGAGCTAAGAATACGCTCACCAATGAAATGCTGAAGTGTAGCCTAGATCTTCAACACAATCTGTTAAAAAATATGATCCAAAATGTATCTGCTCACACAGAATAATCCAAGTGATGTTAATAATACCCCCCTGCAAAAAAAACAACACTAGAAAAAAGGAATAATTAAACGTAATCCAAATGGATTGATCTGACTAGGATTTGGGTCAAATCAGAGACTAGAAGGCGAGTCATTCGTTTGGGCCAAGTTAATACAATTCATGTTAAACCTTGATTGATTCTAGGTAAAACTTAAAACCTTTGACAACAAACACAAGTTGTTAGAATCAATGATCACCTGCAAGAAAGGGTCTTACTTGAATTTCCCTCAACTTAAGATTCACGGTTAGCTACGCCCGAGAGCTAATGACTCATCTGGAAGATATGCGACTTCTATAGATTATTTTTGTAAAATAGAAGCAACAAACAATGTGCTATTAAATTTATAGATATTCAGATGATGCTCAGGTTTACCATGCAAGGACTGTACATCTTAAACCTGTTCATTTGTTTAAATGGGCTACATTTTGCAGTGTTGCATGGGAGTGTTATATTTGTAATAGTTAGTGAATTCTAAGTATATATATTAAGAATTATTCTTTTAATGAAATACCAGTTCATAGACATTGTTAAAAAAAGATACAGATGAAATAGCTCAACTGAATGGGCTGAATAAGCCTGAACTGTATTGTGGACATGGTGTTGGTGTCTCAACATGCTCGCTCTCTGTTGCGTGTCACAGATAAGACCATTAAACTGTGGAAGGTCAGCGAGAGAGACAAGAGGCCTGAAGGATACAATCTGAAAGATGAGGAGGGGAGACTCAAGGACATCTCTACTGTTACCTCCTTACAGGTACACACACACACTTGCACACGCACACACACACACACACACACACACACACACACACACACACACACACACACACACACACACACACACACACACACACACACATACACACACACACACAGACACACACAAACTCAAATGTAGACATGCTGGGTCAACACAAATTACCTTTGGCCTTTTTGCTCTTTAGCCCTTCCTGTTCATATGTCATCCCTCCACACCAAGCTGCCTGTTAATACAACGCTGTACCATGATGTCCACTGGTAGGTTCCCGTGCTCAAACCCACAGACCTGATGGTGGAGGTGCGCCCCAGGCGGGTGTTCTCAAACGGACACACCTACCATGTCAACTCTATCTCCGTCAACAGCGACGGCGAGACATACCTCTCGGCCGACGACCTCCGCATCAATCTGTGGCACCTTGGCATCACCGACCGCAGCTTCAGTATCCTTCAGCTCTTACCCAGAGTCAGGCGGAGCAGTTGCCACTTGCAGACCCTCACCCACAATAACAAACCTAGTCCTAAAGCACTGTAAAACATACTTAAGAGAATAAGATCATTTAGAACATTTGGTCTGATCAGACTAGATCAGATCGGATGGCGTCCTCACTAGAGCCAATCTGTTCTACTGTGGAAGCATATTGGCGGAGAAATGGTATGTAAACAAAGAGAGAGTTACGGGTTGAACAAAATCTTTTTTTTTTAAGATTGTATCAGCTATATAAAACTGATTAATTATTATTATTATTATAGGATGTGATTTTAATGATAACATTACTGAAATCGTTATCGACATTCAATACAGATATGTCCAGTTCATTTTAAGCTATGAGCTACTTGAAATGTTATGTGTTATGTTATGTAAGTGTTGTATTATGCAACTATGCAATTATGCAACTTTAACTCAAAACAGCAACCCTTCAGATAACACGATAGTTGGTCGCCTCATTGTTTGTAAAAATGAATTTCCTCTGTGAGGACAATTATGATGATCTATCTAGCTGGCACAACTCTGACCAACTGCCAGTGGCTTACATATGACCAGGCTCCGGTTTGACCAGTCACCAATCAAAAGTCAAACAATGCTAAAGCCGGGTTTTGGAGGCTGGAAGTAGTGGTCATAGTCATGGTCAACATGAGAAGTAGACAGAGTCATGGTTATTACTGATTTCATTGACATACATATTTAAACAGACATATTTTATGGATGCAAACATATGCACGAATAATCTGTAATGTATCTTTAACCCCCTCCCTGGATTAATCATATATCTTCAAAAAAAAAAGTGTCATCACTGAAGATTGAACAGCATGTTATGTCAAATTTAACCACAGTCAGATTCAATGATATTGATAATACATGCCTAATATCGCTGCATAGGCAATCTCTCTCAGATGTGTCATGTCTATGTAATGTACCTGTGTCCCTGTGTCTGAAGCAGCAGTCAGGGACACACACTATGTTCCTGTCTGAGCTTCCTGGACAAGACAGGAAGTTGTGTTGTTTGCAAGTGCGTGGCAGTGTTTAAATGGAGGCTGACCTAGAAACATCTATGGAAGAACAGCTTAAATAATTCACTCACAGCAGCAGCTTTCTCCATGGATGCACACAGGACAAGGCTGTAAATAGAAGCACACAGAGAATTAGGATATGGTGGGGGTTAGAGAAAGGGTTTGGTGATACTGAGTAGGTAATTAAATATGTGTGGGTGTCTGTGTCTGTGTTTGTGTTTCGGAGTGCGAGTGTGTGCCTCCGTGCCTGCATGCACATGTGTGTTTATAATGTTATTTAAATGCAATAATGGCAATAGGACAATGTGTTTATGTTCATGGTTGTTTTATGTATTTATTTATTTATTTATTTACCACGTGTACAGAATACAACATGGTCACCTACCTAGACACTGCTATTCTTGTGATAAAAGTAGTTAATCTAGAAAACAAAAGAACAACATAAGCATCATAATGTTTAATCGTCCAAATCGTGTTTGGAAATGCATGCAGGTAAACTCAGAACCTTTCATAAAGAGTAGTGCACTATATCCCTCAGAACCTAGCTTATAGAGTATGGCACTATATGCTTCAGAACCTAGCTTATAGAGTGGTGCATTACATCCCCAGTAGCAGGGCCAAATAATTATGATTGCAGGAGCTAAGTGGGCGCTGGATTGTTTATAGCAGGTGCTAATACATTTTGAAGCAAAATATAATGACTAATAATACTACAAGAGAATATGAGATTCTATGATCCCGGGATAATTGGCAACATTATTTACAATTAGAACTAGGCGCCTGTTGTTGTGATTTGCAGCAAAGCGGTCAATCACTGCATTGATGTCAAATGCTTGGTCCTTATGGAACTGATCACAGCACACCCAGACTGCTGGTCTCAGGCAGTGTCTCCGCTTCTGTTCCTCAGCTCTTTAACCGGCGTGAGCAAGAAAAGCTCCTCTCACACTGATGTGACGGTAGTGTCACATCAGTTAATATAAATCATAATTACACTTAATATGATTCCATAGGTCGATTTTCAGTCCGATGTCTTCATAAACATATATATATATATATATATATATATATGTATGTATATGTACATGTAATTTGATTATTATTATACATTTATTTGCATCATATATATATCATCATATATTTAATCAAACAATGACTGAGGGGTTTGGGAAGGGGGGGCTTAGAGGGGACTCAGCCTTTTTCAGGGGGAGCTTCAGCTTCAAGAATTACTCATTGGAGAAACCACACAATACAGTACAATCAATGTGCCCATTGTGACTAGTTCCACGGCTCCTTGACCAGCTATCCCTCCCAGACATCGTGGACATTAAGCCGGCCAACATGGAGGAGCTGACGGAGGTGATCACGTCAGCAGAGTTCCACCCGCACCACTGCCACATGCTGGTGTACAGCAGCAGTAAGGGCACCCTGCGGCTGTGTGACATGAGGGCCTCGGCCCTCTGCGACCAGCACTCCAAACGTGAGCCATGTGTACTGTACGAGGAACAGCTGTGTGTTTCTATCATTTGTGATATCTTGTAATCCTGCAACATTAGCTATTTACAGCCACGGTGGCTGTGACTCTTAATTGTAGTGTCATGGGTTACCTTTACCATTTGAAAACATTGATACCTTTATGATATACCTTCTATTGAATGGGGTCTTTTGTGTGTATGAATAATCTCTTGCCACCAATTCAAGGTTATTAATTAGCTGAATGTGTTCTTGATGAAGTGTTTGAGGAGCCGGAGGATCCAGGAAGCAGGAGCTTCTTCTCTGAGATCATCTCCTCGGTGTCGGACGTCAAGTTCAGCCACAACGGGCGCTACCTGCTGACCAGAGACTACCTGACCGCCAAGGTGTGGGACCTGAACATGGACAAGGGCCCAGTGGAGACCTACCAGGTCAGCTAATAACACCTACATATACCCTATTATAACCAATTAGTAGCTATTATTCTAGATATCTCCTAACCATGCAGCTCTAGTTCTAAATATCTCCTAACCAATCAGCTCTAGTTCTAGATACTGCATCTCCTAACCAATCAGCTCTTGGTCTAGATATCTCCTAACCAATCAGCTCTAGGTCTAGATATCTCCTTATCAATCAGCTCTAGTTCTAGATATCTCCTAACCAATCAGCTCTAGTTATCTCCTAACCAATTGGCTCTAGTTCTAGATAACTCCTAACCAATCAGCTCTAGGTCTAGATATCTCCTAACCAATCAGCTCTAGGTCTAGATATCTCCTTACCAATCAGCTGTAGTTCTAGTTATCACCTAACCAATTACCTCTAGTTCTGGATATCTCCTAACCAATCAGCTCTAGTCCTAGATATCTCCTAACCAATCAGCTCTAGTTCTAGATATCACCTAAACAATTGGCTCTAGTTCTAGATATCTCCTAACCAATCAGCTCTAGTCCTAGATATCTCCCTACCAATCAGCTATAGTTCTAGATATCTCCTAACCAATCAGGTCTAGTCCTAGATATCTCCTAACCAATGAGCTCTAGTTCTAGATATCACCAAAAAAATTGGCTCTATTTCTAGATATCTCCTAACCAATCAGCTCTAGTTCTAGATATCTCCCTACCAATCAGCTATAGTTCTAGTTATCTCCTAACCAATCAGCTCTAGTTAACAATTATTCGAACATCAGATTACAAGCTAAACTGACAAGAAATAAGCACTACAATTATGAATGGTTAGGAGATAGTGCGGACAGGAGGAGAATATTTCCTATTTGAGTGGACGACAGTGAACCGAGCATAGGTGGTAGTGGTGAGGTTCTTTGCATCCATGAAATCATCGCGTCTCAAACGTCATCTTTCAACCGAATACGCAGTGCTGAAAGACAAACCAGTGGATTTTTCGTGACGGAGAGAAGTTCAATAGTTCAATAGTCACTGTTCAATAGTCAGGAACAAAGTCATTGCGTACCACATCTTGCTTGGACAACAGTTCTGTGAATTCTCACCGCTATTGTGAATTTTGAACGAACAGTAAACTAATAAATACATTCTGAAAAGAAAATCAAGAAATAAATTACCGTAAATTCACTCCTAAAAAACATCTTAAATAGCAGCTTTGGGGCCCTCTTGTGGTTTCCGAGGCCCTATGCAACCGCATATAGAAGGAAACGGCCACGTTTCTTGAACTCAAGGCCAAACATGTAAAGCTGACATAGTGGCGTCCAATCACAATACAGCCTTCTAACATAGCGAGAACAATTCAGGTAATAAACATATTACATTTTTACCGTCATGTTATGCAAGGCGCTTTGGATAAAACCATGTCCTACATTCCTAGATAATTTACATAACCTAGTTTGTCTCTTAATTATGTACTTATGTAATTGTAGCCTGTTGATATTTGATATTGTTGATATTTATGTTGATATTTATAATGTTGATATTTATTAAAAAAATACTCATTCTTTCTTGTTGCTGTTTTAGGTCCATGAGTACCTGAGGAGTAAGCTGTGTTCCCTCTATGAGAATGACTGCATCTTCGACAAGTTTGAGTGTGTGTGGAACAGTTCAGATAGGTAAGATAGTGATGGTAGGGATTTAGAGTTTGTATTGTATTCCTGAACCTCAAATATCTCAGTCCAACACTAAGGCAACACTAAAATGAATCCTAATCCATCCTGTATGCCTCTAGCCTGGGTATACCCATGCAGCCTTGCGCGCAATTTCATTTCGCGCTGCTAGGCACATGGACATATTATAGAATGGACACCGGATTCCAAAATGGCACCCATTTGTTCCTATGTAAACTGCTCAATGGCGCAGGGCAACATCGAGGAGAGATATGCTTCCGCATCATGGGAGCCTAGCCACGCCCTAGTTCATGACGTACCGGATGCAGAAATATTCTTGTTTTTTAGCATTGTAGCTCTCATAAGCAAGAGGTCTGAGCGATCGCAGTCGCATTGTTTACCGACCATGGAAGTATAAGATAACTTTATTATGAAAGATTGCTCCATATAACATATAATACCAACAACATACTAAATGTATGTTGGCCTAGAAAACAATACACTTCAATGTTATTGCTTAAGAAACAGATTCCATCCAACTATTTACGAAAAATGCTAGCAATAATTAAAAATAATAATGAAATCCCTTTATCCCTAAAACACTTTAAGTGATAAAAAGTCACCACAGTGCCTAAAAACCATCAACGTCATTCATGTTAAGTATAAGTAAAAACCTTGGACACGAGAAATTAACGGAGCCGTGCACTAGGCCCTCTCGAATGCCGGGCCGAAACAACATTTGTTTCACTACGACTCCTTTCAGCTGCCCACCCCTCCTTCTCCAGCAAAAAATAATGACATAAAACGGCTAACAAAACGCTTGAGGTGGCGTTTTGAAAAGAGAAAACTTTTTAGTACACGGCATGAAGATAATTATGAGCCTTTGATTGACATCCAGTCATTTTTTGCGGAGACACATTCCATTTCCCCACTTGTATTGGAGTAAACAGAGATATCTACTTCTGGGCCCCTTGAATCGAGGGACCCGTCCACAGCCCGCTTAAACAGCTGCAATACCAGGCTTGGCCGCTGAGCACTTGTGGATTGCGGAAGTATGCACTGTTCCTGGGGGCTTCGCTATGCAGCTTGGAATCCATGGATCAGATTTTCGCCTGAGATAGGGAACCAATCACAGAACGGGGAGGGACGGCAAGACGATGACGACGTCTATGCGACACACCCATCGTCTTCTTCCTCATCGAATTTATGTCGGTCTACACACATCATCTGGCATAATTGATACGATTGGCTTTGAGCTACATACAGACTCATGTGTTAGACATTCGTAGTGCCCAATAAACGGCTCCGGGCAATCGTAAACCACGCCTCAAATACGAGAAAATTAATGTGTGGTTCCCAGACCTCTTCTCAATGTAGATTGAGATGAGGTCTGGCGTTAGCCAGGCTAGTATGCCTCCATACATTGCTTATTTTCTATGTAAGGTAACCTGTTTATTTGATGCACTCGTTACATTCTTCTCCTCACAACCCCTTCTCCTGCTCTCCCCTCTCATCTCCTCCTCCCCCTCCTCTCTTCCTCCCCCATCCCCCGCTGTCTCCTTCCACCCTTGTCCTCTCTCTCCTCCCCTTCCTCCCCTGTCTCTGGTCTCTCTCCTCCCCTGCCTCCCCTTTCTCCGGTGTCTCTCCCCCCTCCGCCCCTCAGTGTGATCATGACCGGGGCGTACAACAGCTTCTTCCGAATGCTGGACCGGGAGACGGGCCGGGGCGTGACCCTGGAGGCGTGGCGGGAGAGCAGTAAGCCGCGGGCCGTGCTGCGCACGCGGCGCGTCTACACGGGCGGAAAGCGGCGCCGCGGGGACGTCGGCGTGGACAGCCTGGACTTCACCAAGAAGATCCTCCACATGGCGTGGCACCCGTCTGAGAACATCATCGCCATCGCCGCCACCAACAACCTGTACATCTTTCAGGACCGCGTCAGCCCCGACGCACACACACAGTGACGCAAAAGACCGACCAATGGACAGGGGCTGGGGGGAGGGGAGGAGAGTTTTATGTAACAAAGACAAGGAACTTTGAGATCTGGACCTACTGCTCTGGCTCAAAGGGAAGCCCTCAGTCTAGAAGAGGATGAGGGAGGAAGGCTGTGGAGCAGTGACACACACACAAACAAACACACACACACACACACACACACACACACACACACACACACACACACACACACACACACACACACACACACACACACACACACACACACACAGTATCTGATGGAGGAGGAGCTCCTTAAAGTGTTAACGTATTCTAATCCTAATCAGATATCAACGATATCCTTGGATCTTAACAATCACACTCCTCCTACAGATATTGAGCAATCTAGCCTCTAACAACGAGCGGTGCAGGAACATCTTCTGCTCCACTGAACTGGTAACTCTTGCGACAGACCAAAGGATATATTGCATAGCGAGGAAGGAGGCATTCCACCACTAGAGCTGACATTGCAGCCCCTCTTCGGATGTGGATGCAAGAAGCAGATCCCTCCAACCAGTCTTAGGCAGAATTAAATGTTTTTTTTTCACAATTGCAGAATATTTTAAGTGGTCTTACTGTGCAACTCTGAGTGGCAACAGTATCATACCCATTGCTAAATTTCTCCTTTTTAGAGCAGTGCTCTCGGAGAAACCATGCATATGGCCAATAATATAGGCCATATTCAATTTGCAATAATAATCGCACATCCTAGAACACAAATGTTGCCATTTATTTATTCATTTTGTGCTCCAAAACACAAGTATCCCTTCCACAGATATAAATGTATTCACCCATCACATTGTTAACTGTAAATACTTCTATTGGTTTTTCTAACCGCAACCAAGTTTGGCTCAGGCGAGCTGGCTCGTAGGTGAGGCTATTTATGTAGTCCACTCTGCCTGGACCTCATTCGACTATTCTGGGACAGCAATGTACTGAGTCTTAACATGTTAACATGTTAACATGTTAACATGTGCAGCACATTAACTATTGCTTTATTGAAGATGTTAGGTGTATTTCAGATGATGAACCAGAGTTATTTTATAATATGCGACGAGAAACTGATGGCCTAAACTGGTAGTTTAAGCCATGTGTTTAAGTACATTTGAGAATGGTTCAAACATAAAGTTAAGGTTAGAGTGCAGCCCACATGTTTTATTAAGAAGGAGGCCTCTGATTTAGCGCTCTGACTTCTGCTGTTTAAGGATGTTTTCAGATTGTCAGAACAGCAGTTACATTATGCATTGTTGCTGAGTAGTTAATATTAATTTGGAACAGTGCCATGCAATTTAAATGTGTCTTGTCAATCTGTTACAACACAAGCACACATGCTCCAGACAAGGCACTGTCAGTTTTTGGATGTAATTCAACCAGTGGATGTCTGTATCGATCTGAAGGGATTGGGTTTGATTGTTTACAGTGAAGTGCTTTGTTTTTTAAGTGCTTTAATATCCTGATCTGTTATTAGGTCGGGTTCCATAGCGGGTTGAAAAGACAAATTTACTTCAAATGCTTGTAGCCATTTGCATTACTTATACATAACGGTGGAGTCACTAAAATTAATCATGTTGACCAATGATCAGTGCAGAATAATTACATGTTGACCATTATCACTGCTGTATTACTGGTCTAACAGTCTATCCTACATGTTAGTATCTGTACCTCCATACTATGTCTGTACTGCATAACACAGTCAAATAACTACTTAAAATCACTAGGGAAGACACTAACACTGCATGACACTACAACAATGAATAAACAATAACAACGAACACAGAAACCACAGCAACACAACTGATCGACTGCATCACATGGCTTGTAGGCTCTTCCCCCTCTACCAGTAGGTAAGGGGTCAGAGCAGGTAGATTGTCATCACATAGTGCCACACAACTTAACAAATCTGTGGGAGAACTTGTGTTGAGGAGCACAGCAGCAGCTGCATGTTGCTATTATTCAATGCTACTAGCGTGTAAATCCATCATTACTTTGAAATAAGAAAAAAAGATATACTGAACACAATAATTGATCATTCAAATGAGTTGGATGAAATGAATGTGCAGTAATAATATATACCATGAACAAAAACATGTGTTATTGGTTTTCTTCACATGATTCTTATTACTGATGTTGCTAAAGCTTTTAAATCCTTATAGCAGCAAATATGTAAGTATGATAATAATGTTGTCTTTATAAAGTAAAAAGATAATCGGTTTCAAGGCACAGACCATTGAGAAGTTGTATTCAAGGTTAAGGTCGATGACATTTGGTGAGGTCACCTGTCAACGGCTTCATAAACCCTTTACCCACCTTTAATTCCAGGGAAACAAGCTAAAACAGTATTCCAGTAGAGACCTAAACATTTAAAAGAAAATACAATATCGATCTGGCCTACTATGATGTGCTTCTCTGAAAAGCTGCTACGGAGCCCGGGAGGTGACATGGGAGTAATTTTTTAATAAAGCTGCTCTGTATTTCTGAATTAATGAGTTAACTATCTCAGAATTCTTCGATCAGTTTTCATGGCCAAAAAAAATGTGCCCTGTTTTT
>NC_082384.1:6250451-6332951 GCF_031168955.1 Gadus macrocephalus
GGTGTTTTCACCCATGGAGTAGGGGTTGGACAGTTACCCTAGCACAGGAAGGTGATCACAAAGCCAATTGATTTGAACTGTGTGGGCGAATGGTTATAGGGTTCTTAAGACGCTGGGTGTGAGGTTTGCCCCGGATGACACTTGTGCCAATGTCACATTGGCACGGATACGCCACAAATCACTTGATTGTTGTTTTCATGAGATTAAAATGTTCTAGTATGGTGCATCTAGAAATATATGCATTGAACTGCAAAGAAGAACAACTCTCTCTGCTCACCTGAAGAACAGGTAGAATAGATAAACATATAGCAGGCAGGGCAGACTGAGCTTCAGCACCACAGACTCCCCTAGTGGCAGAGTAGCAAAGGTGCGCCCCAAAATGCGGATGGCCATCTTTTCTGGAAGGAAGCGAGTCAGGTAACACAGAGATGACGCCACCTGGGAGGAGGATTCAGAGCAGAAGATATTAAGGACTATGCTTCAAAATAATTGTGGAAATCTGACATTATGGCGTTGGAGATTAATTGAAAATACGGAGGGAGATTTATCTGCCTAATAGACCACCGAAGTGTTGTCGTCACCTGATCACCTCTGCATCACATCAGGGTCCATCACTGTTTTATTTAAAAAGATAATATATATTATAATATATATACTATAAATCATTTAAAATATCCAAATTAAATTAGGACGTTTTGGCATTTAAACAAGTTTTAAGAAATAGCTTTGCACCTCTTTCAAGTTTGCAGTATCTAGCGAGGCCAATTGATGCGGTAACACTTGGGTGGCCTATCATTTGACTTGGGGGATACTTGTCTATAAGAAAATATTAAATGTTCTTTAAACATTCCAGATGGGATAATTGGGAATGGCAACAATTTTAAAATAACTTATCAGATGACCAGGGATGTGACCTCTGACCTCTATGACCATGGCCCGCCGTGCGTAGGTGGCCGCAGCAGGGCTCAGGCTCAAGTAACTGATGACGAAGAAGAAGATGGCCACGGTGGCCAGCTCTGAACAGGGGATCCAGATCTTGTCTGCTACAGGGAAGGAGAAAATGACGAAGAAGACAGAGAGGATGAAGTACAGGTGTGGTTCTAGATTGTTCCAGCTGAAGTTGCTCTCGGCCTGTTCCACGTCCAGCCCCGGCTCAAAGCGTGTAAGGAGGGCGGTGAGGGTACTGAAGTTCTCCCACATCTGGAAAATCCACAAGGAGAGGGGATATAAACAACAATACAAACAGTAAGTTTAAACTTCTGGCTCATCTTCTATGAAATTAATGTTGAATGGATATTTCAGAGCCCTCAGACCAAACACACAATACACAAAACCCAAAACGTATAAATACCCAATTATAAAAACTGCTTGAATGTCTAATAATGAAATATAAATAACCTCTGATTGCAGTGAACAAACCATGAGCATCTCCTACTGGTTGCATCTGAAACACTGACCTTGCTTCTTTGGAAAACGCGCAGAGTGCAGAAGATCATGGAGATGAAGGACATGTAGAAGACGACCAGGGGGATTACGAAGGCGAACAGGTCCACTGTCAGATTGCTGATGATGAAGAAGAAGATGAGGGCGTTGACGTGCTGCGTGGGGATTAAGGTGCTGAGCCACAGGACGCCAGCGCGCGACGCCCAGTCCACCAGGTGCTCCTTCACCTCCATCACAATGTGGAGGGGGTACTGGAGCATCTGGCAGAAAATAATCAGCAAAAGTAAATCAACAAAGCTCTACATATTGCAATGATAAACACACACCGATGTCCAAGGAACCAAGGTGAGCTGTACTTTACCATGAAGTTTGACCTTAAGGCCATGGCTCTAATCAGGGCTCCGCTGCGCCTAGAGTTCAGCATCATCCCTCCCTGGGCCAGGCCCCAGGAACCCTTAGATGTCTTCCTTCCTGGTTGTGGGAGTGGGTCTGGGCTCTGCATAAACACATGGACACACACGGACACACACACGTGAGTACACACACAAGCACATACACAAAATCCAACAGCATCGGAATCCAGGCCGTCCGCCGTAGATATCCTGCTCAGTCCCTCTCCAGGATCCTGGCTGTCCATCTGATATTTCTATTTCACCCTCGGGCCCCTTGCCCCTGATTCCTCTCCCAGGCCCTCCACTCCACCCAACACGTTCGGTTTTCTGAGCAGGTTTCCTCCATTTATGTTACTGTAACTTAGATCTGGGGGATTTCGTTATTAAAGCCTTTTTGTTACATTTCCTGAATTCTCCTGTGTATTTGGATCCTATCTCCTGTTGCCGTGCTAGCACTAGTCGTGCCAGCACTAGTCGTGAAGACATGAGCGCTACCTTGCTCTTGTTCTCCTGCGTCACGGTGCGGGGAGGGGAGGCTGGGGCGGCCATGCCCTGGGCAAACTGCTTAGTGATCTCAACAAAGTCATCCAGGTCCACCAGATCCTGAGCTAAGAACACAGCAGGACATGTTCACGTTTTAATTTGTCTGGTATACAGACGGAAAGACGATTACACACAACACAAATGTAGACTTATGAAATGAACAAAACAGAATTAAATGCTGACACACTTACACCTGTTGCTGACCATGCTCTGTAAGATCTTTTGGGTCTGGCCTGCGGTTGGTCCAGGGATGCCACCTGTTAAAAATAACCACCACAAATCACAACTTCTTCCTGCTGGACGGTCATGTGATATGCAGAATATTGGAACTATTTTTACCCTTTCTCTTATGTATATACATGTAGGCATGTGCATGTGTGACCTTTACCCGTTGTATGTATGCGTATACATGAACGTGTGTGTGTGTGTGTGTGTGTGTGTGTGTGTGTGTGTGTGTGTGTGTGTGTGTGTGTGTGTGTGTGTGTGTGTGTGTGTGTGTGTGTGTGTGTGTGTGTGTGTGTGTGTGTGTGTGTTCTCTGTACCTGGCTGGTTGTTGACTTGACTGACGTTTTCCAGCAGCTCAGTCATGGCCACCTTTGGTTTCCTGTCTGGGTTAAGCTTCCAGTACATCAACATGGCTGCCTTACGCACGGCCAGCTCAAACTTACTCTCTGTGGACAGCCTACGCACTTCATCCTCGTTGTCTGGGCTGATGCCTGGTAATAATAATGGAAGATGCATATGTTTTTACTGTTTCTTGGTATCTGCATATGGGATTTGTCATGTTGTTTTATCTCCCTTTATGTTAACCAATAGCCCTGGCTTGAACTGAACAAAGAGGGATGGACTCAGTAAGTGTCAGCCGTAGAAGAAGAGACTCCTTGGCGTTAATGTAGGCACCTCTGTTCTTTAGTCAGTCGCCCAGTTTGAGGACATGAAGCATGAGGTGTTGACTGTAACTGTATTATTTTCCTCCTCGGATGTCATGACATAGCATTCTGGGGAGGGGTGAAACTGTTAAAATACTGCTAGACTGGAGGCTGGTGTATGCATAAACTACAACTACAAGGTGCTTCTATGCATTAAGTCTGTCTTTCTAGGTGCAATATGTCATACATAACATCCCAGATCATAACACAACAACAAAAACAACAACAACAACAGAAACATGAACAACAAATGTTTTAATTTAAACACTGGTTTGGCTTGGCCTTTCATTTGTTAAAGGTCCCATGGCATGCTACTTTATGGATGCTTCAATATAGATATTAGTGGGCCCCTAACACAGTATTTAGAGACGTTCCCGAAATTCAGACGTGGTGCAGAATTACAGCCACTACGAGGCAGTCGCACATTGAGCCTTCCCCAAATGCGCCGTTTCGATGTCTTTAGCTTTAATGCAAATGAGGAGGAGGGAGGCGGGTCAAGGAGGAGGGTTGGGGTGCGGCCCTGAGCAGCCTGTGGCCACGGTACCATACACTCTGTTTACAGTGGATGCATCGCAATGGCGAGGTGCACACAGCCTTTGGCCGTGTTCTGTAAATAAACAAAATTTAAATAAAAAAGCCAAAGTTCCTTTCCCCCAATTCCTTCTCAACCATGACTGCGATAACCCCAACTCCAATCTCGTTCTGGAAAACCAGAGTTGACGGTTATGCGCCATAATAACACCAACAGCAGAACGATTATCCAAATAACAGTGTACAAGTGTACAACATTTGCACACACACACACACACACACACACACACACACACACACACACACACACACACACACACACACACACACACACACACACACACACACACACACACACACACACACACACACACACACCCACGTCACGCTTGCAGGTCGTAGCTCATTGTCTCAGTTGCGGGCCAAATTCTCTGGGCGGGCAAGGCAGAGAAAGGGGTGGTAACTTGGCCCCTTATGACGACATATGGGGCCATATTCAAAATCAGCGTGCCTGAGCTTCCATCTTTGCAAAGGCGAGCAGGATACCGAGTGCTCGTTTTACACTGAACGCAAGTTCTAGCCACTTGGGGATGATAGGCAGTCTAGGGCAACTCATATTATTGTTAAAAAACCTCATAAAGTGAGATTTTCATGCCATGGGACCTTTAATAACATGCAATGGTCTCTGAGGGGCCGTTTACTGAAGCATCTCCCTTCCCCTTTCCCTTCCCAGATTGTAGTTCAGGGAAGAAGTTGTAATTCAACAAAAAAGTAAAGTAACCAATAGCAAATACACTTTTGATATTTGCTATTGGTGATAATACACTTTTTCAGAATATGAGGTATATAATAAGAGGTAGGCCACCATCGTATCCTTTTGATAGTATACAGTCTGAAGATGGCTCCCAAAATAACATTAAACCACTGCCAAATCCAAACTTGTTGAATGCATTTTTAAAGAAGTTGCTGAACAGTATTTCAGTATTCATGGAGGATGTAATTCTGCGGTTTGAGGGCTGAACCGGATGGAGTCAGATGGAATATTTGAGCTCAAAGAGGAGGATCAGGAAATAAATACGTTCTGATGATCCACAGACAACATTAATGTTTCATAGCAATATATGGAATTCTAAATTAACTTTTTATCAATCCTCTTTTTCTTTTTCCCAGTGTACCCTCCCACACAATCAGAAGGAAACAACACATCTTTTGAACAACGTTACCAGGAGTATTCCAGTCTGCGTAACAGCTGACAAACTCTCAGATACTTCCAATTATCCAGTATCTGGGAGTATACAGGAGTATTCCAGTCCAGGTACAACTCTTTTCCCGCAGTGACACACACACACACACACACACACACACACACACACACACACACACACACACACACACACACACACACACACACACACACACACACACACACACACACACACACACACACACACACCTTTATTTTGGATCCAGCAGCGCTGAAGAAGACGAGCTGCCCCTCTTCTTCCCTGCTTGGCGGCTTTCAGTAACCACCTCACTGCAAGACTGTTGTTAAGTTCTGTGTCCCTCTCCTCGGCTACAATCAGGTAATGTTGACCCAACTGAAAAGTAAACAAAGAAAATGTTGAAATATTGGCACTCATTTCAGTTAGGTTAGGGGCTCCCTCGAAAATAGATCTTGTCTTCTCAACGGGACTTGCCTAGTAATATAAAGGTTTGATCAAAATGAAATGATAATATGTATTTGTGTATAGAATTGATAGAATTTTAAAAATATTGATATATTATATTGACAAAGGGTTAGGTAATCTAGTAATAAAGCATTATAATCTATATATATATGCCTGAAGACAGGGGGCTGAGGCTGCATGCTAATAAAAGGAAGAAGACAGACCAACAGAAGCAGGAAATTATAAGACGGTATCCGACATGCAGGGTCTCGTGACCAAGCTGGAGACGCTGGCCAATCAGAACTCCTCCTGCAAACAACACAGTGAGGTGCTGAAGCTGTCCCTCAGTGCCAAGGTTCTACTAAACTACCAATGCTCTACTAAACTTGGAGGAGAATGAGTCTCTTCGGACCAAGAATACTTGATTATACTATGTGGAAAATGTGAAGATGTTTTTCTATTTAAAAAGGCTGCTAATAATCTAGTAATAAAGCATTCTAATCTATACATGTTTTGGACATACATAAGGTATGTCCACTCTTGAGTCCTTCCTGTTACAAGCAGACTACATTATACTCAATCCCATGTTCCATGTTTGAGAGTCCATGCTGTTCCAGTTTGTGCAGACAAACTTTTGGCCTATCAGGTGACGCTTTTCTAATATTAACTTCTATTTTAAAACCCCTGACCGCCTCCTCCCCTCTCAAGCATGATGTGCACATTAAAGCACCACACTCACTTACAGAGTCAGAGGACAGGAATACCGTTTCTAATCTAATCTTCCCACCATCTCCACACGTACACACTTGTAATGTAATTTTGAATGCATAGGCTTCGTGGCTGTGCATTACAGAGTCACTGCAAATGGTCCGGTATATGAGAACGTGTGTTCATGCTTTTGTATGCTTATGTATGAAACTGATGCATTTGGAACATGTCAGTATCTAAACCAAGGTTGGAAGAGGACTCCGGTGTGCTTCAGAAGGCTTTCCTTTGTCCTCCTCTGTGACTGAAAACCTGAAACATGCCACAAACTATTTGTGTGTGTGCGTGTGAGCGTGTGTACTTATGTTTGTGTGTGCGTACCTGTTTTTGTGCCTGAGTCTGCATATGCATGCGTGTGTGATGTGTGCATGTGTGTTCATTAATCTGTTGGGAAGGATTAACATCAGAATTTATTCAAATGTAGGATTCGACAGGAACAGAAGGAACCAGGAGACTATTTACTGAGCCAACTGAAACATGCGTGTTTCATCTCTGATCATCATTCAAAACGCTTGACACTGTTGCAGCAAATATCGCTCACCACCCAATTCATCGACACTGCGACCAACACTTAAAGGGCGGTTGCCAGTGTGTGAAATACCAAGGGTGAATCGGGGGCGCCCCCCCATTCAGCGCCGGTGGGCTCAGTTTGGTTTGGGGTTGAGACAGGCAGAAGAAGAATGTGAGAAGACTGTGTATGCTGATGCTTATCATTCATGCTTAACACGTCTTAGTGTCATTATTTGATGAAGAAGCCAAAAATCCTTGTTGCCATTCTTTTCCTGCCAGTCTTTAAAGAATTTAAAGAGCCCCCAAAATGTAGCAGGGTCTTTCAGGGCATCTCAAGTGTCAATCACTTGAGACGCCCTGAAGTGATTGAGTCCCCATATATTTTGCACATTGTCCTTGTCCATAATAACATAATTTAATATTAAATGAATATTGCCCGTGTTTATGTAGCTTCTGCCTCATAATCTTGTTTTCTTTATTTCTAGTTAATGGTTAGAGATAGCTCCCTTCCTCTCTCCTTTTGAAATATCGGTGATGTGTTAGTATGCATTTGTGTGACCATTGTAGCCCAGTTGTTTATTGACAATTCATTAGTCAAGTTTAGACCTTGTGGAACTTTTGGTTTATGCCTCTTTGTATCCTTTGATGTTTATGCGTACGTTGTGAAGGAATGTAATGAAAGAAGGTGCGTTGTTAAACTGAAGATGCTTGGTAAATGCCGCCAGTGTGTCTAGTGTCTACCCATGACCATGCTCTATGAAACCAACTTTATTGTTAAGAAGCGTCCTACGATAAATTCCTTTTCATCAGTATGTTTGCAGAAGAGTGAATGGACGCACGTGTAACAATCTTTATTGGCCTTTATGTGTGTTTGTATGTGTGTGTTGGTGTCTAACCTGGGTCTGAGCTCGGGCATCTCCAGCTTGTGCTTTCCCCTCCAGCTGCTCCAAAGTTAACTCCTTCTCCTCTGGCTCTTCCTCTGGAGCAAAGCCATTGAGAGAGGGGTGTGATGATATTAAAGAAGGTGCTGTATAACACATTAGTCTACACAAGGTGCTGGCATTAAGTTAACCTCCTTTCTAGCCTTATACCTACCTTTTAATAAAGTGTAGTTTTACTCATACTACATATATTCTACAAACCATATAATATACCTCCTCAACATAATCAATACTATTAAATAAAACTATGACTTATGACTAAAGGTCATAAGTTAAGTATAAGCCTAACTTGGAAGAAAAAGTTCTGACATGGTTGAAACATGTGTTCTTGTTACATGCACCAGTATCCTTTAACCTTATGAACTTCTAAAAGTATCACATTCATTTTCTACAGCTCAGCAATGTTTCTCCCCTGGTGACAATAATCCCTTGCCTTGCGCATCCCTTAAACTACTAAGCAACAGAATGAAAGCAGATATAATTCTAGAATCTTTATATCTCTTAACTAATAGGAGTTTAACTTCCACACAGCATCGCCCCTCAATGATGAATGTTTCACATTACAGTTTAAGTTGTGCCAATGACAGAATAAGAAGTCTCCTCACCTGGTGTTTGTAGGCATACGTTGCTATTTGTATGTATGAGAAAGAAAAAAAGACTGTGGTTGTCTGAGCACAACTGGTGATCAATCTGATTTTATTGTCATCACAGAGCTCAGAGCACAGGAAGTACCTACCATCGTCTTCATCTGCTGCATCCTCCTCCTCTGCCTTCCTGAATCGCTCTTGGATGATCACCTTTTTGGCAATGGCAGCGAATGTGCGTTTGGCGGGGGCTTTAGGTGACATGGTGGTTGCAAGAGGGAGGTCAGCAATGACTGCATGAGGCTCAGGACAAGCGGTGTGGCTAGGATTTGGGGAGGTAGATGTCGGCGGGACGGGGGCTGCATTAGACTCAGAAGACGATTTGTTGTTGGATGGAATAACGGCAGACATTTGTTCAATGTCGTCAACGTCTAAAGGTGAAAGGGAATCCATTTCTTGAGAGGCTGAAGAGGAAGAAGAGGATGAGCAGGAGAAGTCACAGTCAGTTTGAAGACAAAATACTGAAGTGGGTTAAGGAGGGAGGAGAGGAGGAAGATGAAGATTGTTATGTTTAGAGAGATTAAGGTTAAGAAAAGGCCTCTCCGTAGGGTTTAGGAGAAGGGAACTTCCGGAGAGGGCATGACTCCTTAGAGGTAGAGATGAGGATTGAATCTCCATCTATCCCAGGTGTTAAAGAGAGATCATTTAAAATGTTTACATGCAGTTTTATTTTCTCATATGGGTTCTACATACTTTTTCAGAACAATCATCAGGAGTGCTAATATGTTTCACTCAGAATTGAACATCGATTTTAGGCAATAGAGGCCTAAATATAATTGATTGTTCCTGGCAACACAATTGGGAACACTCAAATAAAACACATTCAACTTACCTGATTTTTTACTTTGAAGACTTCTTCAAGGCAAAACCCCATTCCTGTTAAAGTCAGAACTTAAGGGTGATTTCTTTGCTGGGGTCCATTAGCTCTGTACAGTACACTGAAACCAGAAACTGTTTGGCTGCACCTTTACAGTCTCTAGCCATAGCAGTGGCCCGCCCTCTTAAAATAGACTATCCATTCATAGGCAACTCTGAAGCCCTGTCAACAAATCAGCTCATTGGATAGTCCATGAAAGTATGAGGTGGGATTGTGCTTTTATAAAGCATCCGCACCAAGAAAACAAGGTACAGACAAAATTATTTCTTGGCTTATTTTGTTTCTTGATGATGAATGATTTGATCTTGGTTTTTATCCTTACAAAAACTTTTTATGATCTGATTTAACCTAGGCCATTTTTGGGTACATTTCCAACTATCTTCTTCGATGAATCCAATAAGGTAAAATAAAAAACTTTTTAAATATCTATGCCAGCTTATTGTATTGTATTGTAATCAAATTGTAATTGAATGCATGTATGTATGTGTATGTATGTATGTATGTATGTATGTATGTATGTATGTATGTATGTATGTATGTATGTATGTATGTATGTATGTATGTATGTATGTATGTATGTATGTATGTATGTATGTATGTATGCATGTATGTATGTATGTATGTGTCAGTAGTAGCCTACATCAAACCGGTCGCATGCGGAGATGAGTTGTCCTACCTAAATTCAATGTCTAGGGGGCGATAATGAGCCGAAGCTCTGAGAATCTGCAAGAGAATGTCTAATACAGGGTTTTTCAACCTTTGGGTCCCGACCCCATGTGGGGTCGCCTGGAATTTAAATAGGGTCGCCTGAAATGTCTAGTAATTGATTTAAAAAATAAATAAATATTGATAAAAAATATATATATGTATATATATTTTTTTTAAATAAAACACTACAAATAATCATACATAACTGTCTCCTATACTTTCATTTTCCCGAATATAAATCTAGTTCAAATAAAATGCAGCAAATATCTGAGCTGGTGCATCTTTGAGTGCCGCGATCACGTGACTGCACAGTTAACTAGGGATGCACCGAATTTTCGGCCACCGAAATACTTTTATCACCGAAACAACACGGCCGAAACAGAAATTTGTGATGATGACGCAAACAAAAAGCGCGGCCAGCACACGCTTGTCTGGATAAGCGCCAATATGTCTGCGGTGTGGACGTTTTTCAATGTTTCTGAGAAAGACCCACGTATAGCGATTTGCAAAAATTGCAATGCCTTGATTTTAATGAAGTTAGTACACAGTCATAGCCATAAATGCAATGGTACTAGGGTTGTATTACCGAGTATAAACGGTATAAACTTTGAAACCAGGTCAACCGCCATTTTCTCCATCAACTCTCCTCTCACACTCGGTGACAGCGTCTAGCAGCGCGCCAATTCTCGGTTGCAGCGTCTTATAACTTTCTATATATAATAGTATAATATAATTTTATAGATAATATCACGGCCCAAAACTCTGTGCGCCCCCGGATGGCAGTAGCGCGGGGAGATCTCGTAGGGATTGGGCTTTGCAGGGTTTATTACCGGCGTTGCTATGGTTACCGGTCTTGCGTGTTCCAACGCTTTATTAGGACGCCTATCTATTAGGTTTGTATACATTTATTTTTTATGAAAAAACACATCAAAAATAAAACAGTGCAAAGACAACTGCCGAACTTTTAACTTTTTTAACCTTATACCCTAATACCGCGGCAACCCTAAATGGTACTAATAATTGTCATAATAATTTCTTTCGGTGTTTCGGTTTTCGGCCTTGTTTTCCTCATTTTCGGTTTTCGGTTTCGGCCAAGAATTTTCATTTCGGTGCATCCCTAACAGTTACATTACTTGAGTTCAAGCTCAAACCTGTAAAATGTAAAAACAAACTTGCAATCAGAGTGTATAAAACTAAATGGAAAGATTTATTCGCCCGCCTGGCCCTGTCCCTCCAAAGACAGTTCCAAGAGGAACTGTGGCACAGACACCAAAGACACAGCGAACATACGATTCAGTATGGATTTACAAGTGTGATGGAATGCTACGAGGAGAAGCCGAAATGTCTGCTATGTAGTAAGGTCCTGTCTGCCGAGAGTATGAAGCCAAACAAACTCAAAAGACACTTTGAGACACCACCCAAAGAGCATGTCGGCAAACCAAGAGCTTTTTTCGAAAATAAATTTGCAGACCGAACAAACAGCAAGTGTAGTATTTCAAAAAGGCTGTGACTGCTAGTGAACGGGCCCTGAAAGCTTCTCTTGAGGTGAGCTATCTCATTGCTAGGAATATGAAGCCACATAGCATTGCTGAGACTTTAATATTGCAAGCTGCAATCGATGAAAACGATGTGCGGGTAGGAAGAAGCTAAAAAAATAACTAAATTGCGCCCATTGCAGACATACTGCACCAGGTCGTAACCATAGTGAATTACATCAAGCCACATCCTCTGCGCGCATGTCTGTTTGCAACACTGTGTGCCGACAAGGGCTCTGAATATGAAAACATACTATTTCACACAGAGGCACGGTGGTTGTCGAGAGGTTACCAGCAGAAAATGTGCCTCCTTGCATATATACCGGACATCTTTGGAAAATTGTCAATTTGGGCACTTATCCTGGCTACTCTGTATTTGTTGAGTACAGCTGAATATTGCATTTTTTAAGGTCACGTATCTGTTCTAAAAAGGCGTTAAAAAAATGCGATGACGTCACACATTGTCATACTGTCAGAGGTACTGCCTTATGGCAGTTTCTAAAGCACTTTGGCACTTCGGGATTTCCCTTTTCCCGCAACGATAACACCAGCTGTTGGAGGTAAGGCTTTTTCTTGCTTAATACACTAGTTACAGTGTTTTAGTTTTAGTGAGCTAATGTAAAGTGAGCTTTAGTGAGCTAATGTAGTTTTAGTGAGCTAATGTAAAAAAAGAAATGCGCGAATGTTTTACATATGTATGTAACTTACAGAGTTTTTTTTTAATCCTCACTAGTGCCGATGATAAAGCTTTTTTTTTAGTAACGATTATGAGCCATTTTTTTCTCCTGAAATAGAAACCTGGATTAGAGTCATAATTTTAAGACTGCATCAACTTAGTTTACATCAGTAAACAATTTCCTAGAGAGCAGTGTTCTGTTGTACTCCTCCTCATGCCTCTTCCTTTCTTGATCTCTACAGTTGGACCTTGATGCTGTGACAACGGACAAGTCTTCTTCCTCTGTCCTTTTTCCCTGCCTCTGTTCTGTATGTTCAGAGACATAAAAAAATCATTTTTATTTTTTTATTATTATTATTTACTATTAGTTACTGTTCTTATTGTGTTCTTGTTAGTGTGATGTTTGAATGAACTTGCCTGTTGCAATGTTGGTATAATGTTTGTATAATTACTGTTATACAACTGTTACTGTTTCAATGTGACCCAGACCATATTTCTCATTTAACAAACATGTGTAGCTTATAATGTGTTGCAGGGCAGAGCAATTATATTCAATGGCTTAAAACAAACCCATCTGTAAAGATCAGTGAATGCATAGAAATCAATGACAATTAGTGTAGATGGTTTTCCATCTACACTGCAAGGTCATTAGACCAAGTCCTACAAAAAAAAAAACAACGACTGTAATAGCAGATGTTGAAGTTGTTAAATCGTTAACAAACAATTTGTATGGAACAATCGTTTAAGGTTAAGTGCTTGAGTCTCGACACTTTAGAGAATGTCTAGCGCGCAACTTGAATAAGCCATGTGCGATTTTGCCCGGGCTCCAGCACAACTTTCCCTACCAGGTGCAGCCTCAGGTAGCCTAGGGCCATTCATATAGGAGCAAGCAAGAACGTTACCTTTTGCTGTCCTTGGGAAACGAAAAGACGGACAATCCGTTTCCACTGTGAGCAGTTTATCATTGCACATTTACGAGGCATTTCTTTTTTAAACGATCTTTATTTTCGAAAAATAGACAATGACAGATGAAATGATATTGAGCGGGACATTGGCTGTGTTATTTAAAGGCACCCAGTGCAACTTTCGAGGCTTAAAAATAAACATTCAATTTCTAGTCTTTTTTACACGTAGTAAGTTTCAATAACTCCATACCATTACATACCGACATTCAAGCAGCAAAGATGAGACATCGTTGTGTGGTGAGAACTGATTTTTTGTAACCTACAATAAATAAAGCAGGCTTCCAGTCAATGGAAAAATGGCTTCTCCCCACCGGCGATTGTTGTTGTTTACGATTTTCTATCAGTTCTCACCACACAACGACGTCTCATCTTTGCTCCTTGAATGTCGATATGTAATGGTATGGAGTTATTGAAACTTACTACGTGTAAAAAAGACTAGAAATTGAATGTTTATTTTTCATTGAATGTTTACATAAAGTTGCACTGGGTGCCTTTAAAGGGACTCTCACCTTTGTTGCATTTGAGAATTACAGCACATTCAAATCATCCCGCCTTCCTCCAATGCCCCACCCCCTAAGCGTTATTTTTTAGAGTACAAAACTAAGCGTTATTTTTAGTACTGTAACGACCTCGCCGGTGACATAATGATGTCGAGTCATTAGTAGTTGAAGGTAGTTTTAATGAACCAAAACCAGGTCACTGAAACCCGTAACATTGTAACCAACGGCAGAAAACCGACACAAAACAAACCCCGGTTACCCCGGCAACCCCCAACACGGTCTCACTCGCGTGCAGGCCCCCACCCTCGTGTTCTTCCAAGGCCCTCCCCCAGCTGACCTAATGATTCGCCCCCACGCTGATTGACAAGAAGAACATTACAATACATGCACATAGAACAACTGGCATAACGGACAACGAAATATAATGTAACACATAACACACAAAGTATTTAACTGTCCCAGGGTCGCTACAGTACAAAAGTTCTAGACTCCCATGGGTTATGTTTAGACTCCCAGGGGTCATAATATCTACCATCCTGGAGCTCCAGATTAGCGGGACAACGTCGCGTCTGAGCCCGAAATGGGTCCCGTAATCGGGACCCATCGGAGTGTGGCGGTTGGTTGCCAACTATGGCGAGTGGATAGTGCCAAACCTAAGGATTCCCTGGAAGAGGCAAAGGAGCAGCCTACCCTACGTCGCCGTGGGAACGTGTGAAATTTTGAATGGGATTGATTGGGACTGCAGACGAGAGACCAGCAGCGACGTCACGGCGACGGCATGGAAGATCCGCCCACCGGCGGCGGTGTCACGGCGACGTACATAAGGAAATTCAGACAAAATGTACGTCTACTCTCGACGTGTGGATAAGTTCGTCGCCACTAAGACGCCTGCTACCCTACGTCGCCGTGAGAACGCCTGAACTAGAGAGAAGGCTATTTAAATATATTAAATATAGCCGTGGTCTTATAAATCTCTCCCGGTGGGTTGCACGAATAATTGGCGTTCCGGTATCAACAGGGCTCTCATCAAAAGGGCATGCCATTGTGAACACATGGACTCTGCGGTGAACGCAGCTTTAAATCCCCAAAACCGGGTTATGTTCCAAACTTAACCTGCACAAAACCTGGTCCGACCAGGTTTGATTCAGAGCATATGTTGCTATAGTAACTAACATACCGTGTTCATTTTGGAACGGAAACCCTAGGGTTACCGCAAACCCTGGGTTCATTTGCCCGGTTATGTGATAAAACCGGCTTTGTGGAATACCCCTCTGCCCTATGAAGTGACATCATGCCCATACAATCATCAAAACATTTTTGAGATCTGTTTTAAAACTGTTTGTCTTTTTGACACATAAAAACTAACGTTTTTTATAAAATGTCATCAACTTATTCATCAACAAGTCATTGGATATATTAATACCGGAAAATAATGAAGAAAAAAATCATATATATAGACTGGGAATCGAACCCCAGTCCCAACGGCGGCGGCGTGCATATCCTCTCCACACGGCGGCGGCGTAGCTTCTCCACACGTTCATTTCACACGTTGTTATCCTTCTCCAGGGAATCCTGGCACTATCCACTCGCCATAGCCAACGGTCTGGAGGTCTTCCTGGAGCTCCAGAGTAGCGGGACAACGTCGCGTCTGAGTCCGAAATGGGTCCCGTAATCGGACTGAGTGTGGCGGTTGGTTGCCAACGGTCTGGAGGTCTTCCTGGAGATCCAGTGTAGCGGGACAACTTCGCGTCTGAGTCCGAAACGGGTCCCCTAATCGGACTGAGTGGTGCGGTTGGTTGCCAACGGTCTGGAGGTCCTGAGAATCATCCAGGGGAGCGGGACCACTTGGCTTCTGAGGCCGAATCGGGTCCCCTTGTCGGACTGAATGGTGCAGTTGGTGGCCAACAGTCTGGAGGTCTTCCTGAGGCTCCAGGGGAGGGTAACTCTGTGAGTCCGTGTCCGAGATGAGTCCCCTAATCGGACTGAATGGTGCAGTTGGTGGCCAACAGTCTGGAGGTCTTCCTGAGGCTCCAGAGGAGGGTAACTCTGTGAGTCTGAGTCCGAGATGAGTCCCCTAATCGGACTGAATGGTGCAGTTTCAGTACGCCGTGGACCACTTTGGTCTGCCATCGTCAGTCGCTACTCGCTACTGTCTGCCGTGGAATCAAAACAAACCCTCTAGTTGAGGACGCGCCTTGATGACGCAGGCCCGAATGCGCCACAAGAAGCAGACGGAAAACCTTATATATCCATGCAGCAAACAGACAGGTCTGTCGGCCAATAAGGTCATTCGGTCCGAAGAATTTTTTTGGTTGAAGTTTTCACTAAATATTATGAGAGTAAAATAATTGTTTGTTTTTACTCCTGGTGGGTCTGTCTTGCATATTAGAGTGTTATTACCTTATTAATACCAATTTAACCTTATCCAAAAAAAGTGTAAAAATGCAACAAAGGTGAGAGTCCCTTTAAGGTGGTCATACTGTACCTACCAAGTATATAACACATTGAACATTGAACACAAGAAATGGAAGAAATTCCATTCATGCCCATCTACTTTCACCATACATAACTACATAAAAAATAAAAGGGCCTGCAGGAAAATATAAATACAGTACGCAAAAATTCACTTCGACGGAAAGTCCAACTTAAGATAATGTTTCTGATTGTGCTTCAGCTTCAGATGCCGTCAAGAGCATCTGAAGAGACACAATCTTGAAAAAAAAAGAAAAAAAAAATATTTTTTTTTTCTTTTCAAAACGCCTCCTCAAGCGTTTTATTAGCAGTTTATGTAATCAGTCGCAAGTCCGTCCCTGATCAATCAGCATTCATTAGCAGAATGCTAGCGTGTACGGCCAACAAAGGCCCAAACTGTAAGAAATCGAAAGGACATAAGTCTCATTCATTCGACTTTTGAACTATAATCTATATTGAACTTGCGGAATCTACAATAAAATTTGCGATATTTCAACGACAAGCAGGTGAAAGAGTCATATTTAGCCGTCTAGCCCCATAGACTCCCATTCAATCTGGACTCGCCCGCGATCACCCAGTGGATGTCTAATTGAACTACAACCAAGATCGGTACAATGGGGCGTATAGGAAGTGCCCAGGCTCTTCGTAGACGGGCTCTGATCAGGCCCCCAGGATAGGCGCATACTTCCGCAATCCACCAGTGCTCAGAGGCCAAGCCTGGTATTGCAGCTGTTTAAGCTGGCTGTGGACGGGGGTCCGTCATTTCATGTGGCCCAGAAGTAGATATCGCCCTCCACTCCAATACAAGTGGGGAACAAGATTGTGTCTCCGCAAAAAATGTCTGGATATCAATCAAAGGCTCATAATTATATTTCTACCCTGTTCTAAAAAAATATTTTTTTTTTCTTTTCAAAACGCCTCCTCAAGCGTTTTATTAGCAGTTTATGTTGGGTGGGCAGCTGAAAGGAGTCGTACTGAAACAAACGGCTCCTTGCTATGGCCCTATTTTGAAGTGCACGGCTCCATTAACTTCCGAGTTAAATTAAATTCCGAATTAACTTCCATTAACTCCATTAACTTCCAAAGTCTGAGATTTGTCCTTTTACTTAACATGAATGGCGTTGAACACGGATATATAACACACATATCATTGAAATAGCTGTAACAGGCACGGACGTATTGATTACCTGAATGATTATGGGAGACCTACGTAATTTTCATAATATTGTTAATTGTCTAATATTAACATTTCATTTGCGTTGGTAGGTATTTCATTTTCATTTGCTTGTTTAGCTATGTATGACAGGGTTATGGTTAGCTATGTATGACAGTTGACAATGTTGGTGTATTACAATTCATTATTTGGGTAGGCTACTGCAACTTCGTTGCTGGTCGATATGTAAACATTTACTTTTATATAAATTATTGATTGCATTTTTCGTAAATAGTTAGTTGGAAGGAATCTGTTTCTTAAGCAATAACATTGAACTGAATTTTTTAGGCCTACATACGTTTACTATGTTACTATGGTATTATATGGAGCAATCTTACATATTTATGAAGTTTCCAGATCAATAAAGTTCTATCTCTTTTAATTTGAACTGCCTGTATGTCCTCTTGATTATAGTATTACAGTGTGTACCTTGGTTATCAGCTATCATAGAATGGTGTCAATGTGGTATTGGCATATATATTCCAGAATTTGAAAAAGGATATGGATATAGAGTGGGTGACTTTATCAGTATACTCAATCGAGATGGCCACAATAATAACCGCTCTTAGATGTGTTGTAGATACTAAGTTGGTGACAATGTGGTATTGGCATATATATTCCAGAATTTGAAAAAGGATATGGATATAGAGTGGGTGACTTTATCAGTATACTCAATCGAGATGGCCACAATAATAACCGCTCTTAGATGGGTTGTAGATACTAAGTTTTATAACAGATAATTCAATACGTGAAGATTTGGTGATAGAGGTAAAGCATCTTCTTTTAAATATTATAAGCCTTGGTTTAGTTATTCAGTTCTGTTGGATTCCAGCCCACCATGGAATATATGGCAATGAAATTTCTGATAAATTAGCTAAAAGATACTAACCTAATTAGAAGAATTTAACCTTAAGTATATATATATATATTTTTTTTTTATTCATTTCTTTCGTTAGTTTGTTTTATTTTGTTTATTTTCTTTCGTTAGTTTGGTTTTTTCTTTGAATTTATTTTTATGATTTAAAGTATCATTTGCCAACGTCCTTGTCACAAACTCCTGTGTAGTAGTCCAGTAGGTGGCGGTAAATGGGGAAAAACTATGATCCTCCACTAAACTAGAAGAAGAAGAAGATCTCTGCATCCGGTACGTCACGGACTAGGTCACGTGTCTTGGCCCCATAACGCGGAAGCAAATCGCTCCTGTATGTTACCCTGCGCCACTGAGCAGTTTGTATAGGAATGAATGGGCGGCCATTTTCCAGTCTGTGGTCTATCCTTTATATGTCCATGGCTCTGATTCTGCCAAAGGCTTGTGTGTGTGAAAGTTGCTGCGACATCTTAACGGTCACATGTTAAGTCATGTCGGCGATTTGGGAATATTTTAAGATAAAGGATGATGACAGGAGTAAGGCAGAGTGTATGATCTGTAATGCTACGGTGTCTAGAGGTGGAAAGGAAAGTACTTATTTTAATACCAGCAACGTGATAACACATTTGAAGACGCACCATAGTGCTAAGTACACAGAGTTCACTAATGCTAGCGGCGCAAGACTGAAGCAGCCCACCTTCACTGACGTCTTCCAAAAGCGAGAGAAAATGTCCAAAGACAACTCACGGGCAATAAAAATAACAGAGGCACTAACTCACGGCATAACGCTCGATGACCAGCCACTTTCAGTGGTTGATAATGTTGGATTTCGCTGTCTTCTAGAAGTGCTAGAGCCCAGATATGAGATTCCCAGTCGCCTCTACATCACAGATGTGATGTTGCCAAAGGTGTATGATAAAGTGAAAAATCACGTTAGGTCCTTGCTGCATGATCTGGTTATATTTACATTTGCATTATGTGATGGCATTTTGTCTTTGACTGCTTTTTTGTTAAAACCAGATAGCTCTGTTTAATTTTGTTTTGGAATAGCCTTCTGTTCATTTTGTATAGCCTTACTAAAGGCTTGAAATATTAAATTTTTTAAATTGAAAGCAGATTTTTTATAATTGAAAATCTGCTTTCAATTTAATTGCACTTCTTTCATAGAGACCAAAAAAATAAAAGTATCGGTATCGTATCGGTTAGTAAAAAAGTGGTATCGGTGCATCCATATTTTAAATCAATACAATGCTCTTGTACTGCAGGTGTAAAAGCTAGGGCAAGGGAAGCACTTCATTTACTGTTTCATTGGAATTGCTCTTTGTCTCCCTTACTCTTTAACTCACCCCTCTCTCCCCTCGCCCTCTCCCCTCCATGCAACGCCTCAGTGATCGCGGGTAGGGTCTCCTCTCTGACCCCCGGGGCCAGGGGCAGCATGGTGGCAGAGGTTTCCGACATCAAGGCTTATAAGACGGGAGGCCTGAAGCTCCTCAAGGCATCATTAGGATATGCCATGATGATGATGAATGATGAATCAAGGTCTCGTTTCACCTAAAGTTGACCCCTTTAAATTTTTTATCAATATTTTTCCAATGCCTTTAGACTTGCCATTTTCATCATAGCATGTCCTCATAATGGAGTACGAATGGTATGAATTCCATCTTAATTTGACTTTCTTTAAGGTAATTTAGACACGTTAAACTCAGATTTTTATCTCGTTTTTACCATGTTTAATTTTTTTAATAAATAAAATTGATTTTACATTTTGTTTTCCTTAGTACAATAGCTAATCCTATGGCGCCGTAGATACTGGAATTGTTTCATTATTTTGTCAAAGTTAAATATTCGTTAAGCTGTTTTCACATTAAACATTTTAGGATATCCCGATTCTGTCCGTCACAGTAATATCTACAAAAATAGGCTTACAACATGAGAACACAACATCATAATAAGAGACAAGTAGTGACTACCTAAAGCTGTGGGAGTTAGGATACTACAGCTTTTCCAACTTCTTGCCAACGACTCCTTCTGACTTGTTCGTCGGTCAACAAATTTCCCCGGCCCTGCTCCTCTGCACGACTGTCCATCATCTCTACCGTCGGTCAGCCCTCGCCCGGGATCTCCACCCTCTGGTTCCACTAACCATACCTTAAGCCGGGGGCGACGCTTTAGATTTTGGGCCCTATGAAAGAATATAGTTTGCCCCACCCGCCAGCCTATACCAACCACAAGCCTAGAAAACCCATCTGACAACCAGTAGCTCGAGTCTAGTGTTAATGACATAATAATCAGCCTACTGTCATGGACTATCGATGTATGTATCTCAGAGGTACATGAGTGGCATCCCTCATAAATGTGGTTTACTGGCAATAAAGGACATGTCAATTCAAAATCTATTTTGAGGAATTCCTTTGTATTTTATGTGTTTAATATGTTTCCAAAGCTTGTCATTATGCCAGTAATGCCCCGCTAGCTCTAAAATGTCACAGGAAAGACCCAGACCGTCTTCATACCCTGCTCTTACTTTTCACCACTAGGTGACAGTATTTAGAGACCTACCCTGGCTTTACCTAGTGGATGAGCATAAGACAATGAGTGTAATAATAATAATAAATGATTGCATTTATGTAGTGCTTTTCTGGACACTCAAAGACGCTTTACAGTGAAGGGGGGGACCTCAGTCACCAGTCCACAAATTTGTAGCACCCACTTGGGTGATGCACGGCACCCAATCAGCGCCAGAACGCTCACCACACACCAGCTTGAGGTGGAGAGTAAGGGATAATGAATCAGCCAATTATACAGAGGAATGATTAAGGGGCCAGATTGAATGAGCCTGGTTGGGCAGTTTTAGCCAGGTGTAAACAAAACAGGAGTGTAGCTTTCCTCAGTGAACAGACTTCCTGATTCATCCACCCGTCTCCCGCATTTATTGATTCATATATAAATACGAATTTCATGTTTGGGCACTGTCATGCCAAATTTGTACCGGCTGCCAATTTGTAACGGGCGCGTCATCCATACGTAATCCATTCCAAACCTGCATGGCAGCAGATGATCGCGTCGTCCGTTGCCGGGCAGGTTTAAAAAAACTCGCGCTAATGTTGACAAAGTCGAAATAACATAATACAGTTAACGGATCGCTAGATAACACTTGTTTTTACTTTATATTTGCATTGTATTTAATTGTTTAATCAAATTTAGCTAGTAAACTGAGTGTTTAAAGCGGGTTTCAAAAAACATTCGCGCTCATGTTGCCAAAGACGAAATAACATAATACAGAAAACGGATCGCTAGATAACACTTGTTTTTACTTTATATTTGTATTGTATTTAATTGTTTAATGCTGCCATGCAGGTTTGGAATGGATTACGTATGGATGACGCGCCCGGTACAAATTTGGCAGCCGGTACAAATTTGGCATGACACCACACCCTGCACATCAATCAACCGAGTCAGACTCAGAACTCTCTACCAGCCATCACGACATCATGGTAAGGACCTGCTGCTAGGACTAAAGCGTCTGCTAAAGATCATTTCTGACTTAAATGACCACATTAAAAGTAATATGCGAAAATAGTTTTACCATTCATCGATGTTGACATTTAGTTTTCCAATCCAAAAAGAGTTACGAGGCCATGGCGTCCGTCGGCCATCAGACCGCGGCCCAGCTGCTGCACAACAGGAGCGTGGTAGTGATCGGGGACTCCAGTGAGTGGATCACAGTCTGGTGCTCTTCTTCTTTCTGCTCGAGTTTCAAACCAGAGCGCCAGTTTGTTCGGGTTTGTTTTCACATTGACCGATTGCTGCATCATATCTCATCATGGTCTATCGCGGAGTCCTGGTGACCGTTGATTTATAATGAGGCCACGTTTATCTTTGAGTCAAAACAACACGAGTGCACGTCCAAAAGTTCACGAAAGTGCCCAGTAAATACAGAAGTCATCAGCTGGGTAATTCTGCGAAGCGTCATGGCTGCTCTGTGGGACATGTGGTATGGAAAGCCAAGAAGGCCACAAACTGGCCCTAGAATGCGGTAAAAGTGCTAAACCGCACGGAAACCGTACAGAAACCCTATGGAATACATTCCGTACGGAATCTGTGCAGTTTGGCAGGAATTCCCGTACGGATTCCGTACGGTTTTTGCATACCTAATAGCCGCGGCTAATAGTTATTCGCTCCGGCTATTATGTATGTAGAACGAGCCCCTCCCTCTTCTTTGCTTGACCACTAAGTTTGAAGGCTGTCTAACCAATCAGTGAAGAGAAATACCAGACTAGGGCAACGCATTGTCGAGAGCTGCAGTGCCTCTATGTTTCGCCGTAACGTAAAGCTGTGTTGTCTTTACTAGTTTCACTACAAGGTAATGACCACCACTAGCTAGTGAAAAATACATTTGTGTCTAGTACAGTGATATTTTTGCATATGTTAGGCTATATATTGAGATGGCAGTGTGCGAAATACCCGTCAATAGTCGGGGATGTCCTCATCCCCAGATTGTTCTCGATATGCAGTAGCCGAAGCCATAACATTACAATATTTCATGGATGCAAGACAATCAAGCTATATCTATAGCCTAAATGACAACACAGACACGCACACATGTTAAACACACTGGTAAAGCAACACTGACATAGGAGCCCGCATTGGCTAAAGTTGGTGGGATGCACGTTATTTTATAACAGGGAGAGGCAAAGTTGTGCATTACAATGCAAACACGACAATAATTGGAACTGAATAAATGCCAGGTATATAGCATATCGGAGACGGGCACGCAATCAGTGCTCTTGCAAATGAGAGCCTGCAGTATGACCGATCTTGTGACATTATTTAACTAAATGGCTAATGTGCATGCTCGCATTTGTGAATAAATGCTTTGAATTCTGAATACTGGACTTGGTGAGCTTAAATACATTTAAGTGACCATTAATGAGATGGCCTAAAAACGGAATACAAATGAATTATTGTAGGACATAGGCTTTCAGGATCAATTCACCTGTTCAACCGGAATTCATTTTGCTTAGCCAGTGAAAGTGATCAGCTGTGGATTCCACGCTGTTAAAAATACTTCACTACAAGTAGCCTATAAGTCCTCTAAATAATTCAGCAGAATTGCATTACTGCCACAAGCATAGGCAGCAGTAGTCATTATGCACTAAAATGGTCCCTGCCAGTGTTCTTTTATTCTGATGTTTGCGGATGAATCTTTCAGCTATTTGTTACATTTCCTTGCGATGGTTTGCTAGTTTAACTATACAGCAATACATCAAATGATGCAAGATGACCATGTGTCCGTTGCGTGGCTGTCCTGTGAGAGCCGTGTACGCATTTTATAAACGTCTGTAATCAGCGTGACTAAGGCCCCGTCCACACGAAGCCGAAACCCTTCCGGTTTCGATCTATCCGGTTTCGGAGTATCTCTGTAAAGACGGAGTCAAGTGAAACCGGGTAGATCTGTAGAAACGCTGTAGTACACATGCCAGGCCCATAAGGGGCGCTGCTTCTGCTACAGAAATCCAGAAGAAAATGTAATGAGAAGAGGCGAGCATGCGCATAAAGGCTACCCCCCGAATCACTAACAACACTGACAAATAGTCAGTCAACAGTCTCAATAAATAATGGCTTAGCAAGCAACCCAACATGGGACATGATCTGCTGCAGAACGATTACAAGCCTGTAGTCCGCCATCATCTTTGTTGTTGTGAGTTCTGAGACTCTGCAGGCTTAACAGTCATTGGCTAAAGGGTCCCGGGTAGGGGCGATGACGTCATGGTTTACGGTTTCAGGCGTCCACACAAATCCAAAACGAAACCGGGAAGTTTTGAAACCACCTCCGAGGGTGGTTTCAGAAGTTTACGGTTTCGGTCAGCGGATTTGCCGGCTCCGTGTGGACGGAAGGCCGAACCGTACAAGACCTTTGCGGTTTCGCCATGAAATCGGCTTCGTGTGGGCGGGGCCTATGACTTTCCCAGCCGACCCAGGGGGGCTCTTCCAATAATTTATAGAAAAACACTGGCCGGTACCATTTTAGCGCATAATGACTACTGCTGCCTATATTCTTGTGGCAGTAATGCAATTCTGCTGAATTATTTGGAGGACTTGTAGGCTAATTGTAGTCAGGCACGGCGTTATGGGTGGGCCTTTTGGACCCAGGCCCACCTAAAACTTTTCTTAAAAAAAAAAAATATCTTTAATTTATTGCACAGCTCTTTTCAATGCTGTGGAACGAAAGTGTCAAGGGAAGTGTTTTTGCCTCTGAATCACGTCTTTATCACTCTGCATATAGTCAGGTAATTTATCAACCCCAGCGTATTCGGTTGCTAAGCAACGTAAACGTCTTATGCAGACTATTTCTCTGCTAATCAACACTACGAATGTTAATCATAAAAAGACACGCCTTGTGACGTTATCTTTTTGCTTTGGCAATATAGCCGTGTAATAAGCAGCTATTAATTTGTGCAAAAATAGTCTAAATATGTATTTTTCAATAAAAAAAGGTGGTTAAGTCTAGGTTGATGTTTCGGCACGAGTTCAGCAGACAGTTACAGGCACACTAGCTAAAGCCTCCAAGTGATCTAAAAGTGTAAACATCATTCCAGTAAAGGACAATGTTGCAGCCGTCGTTGTTTAGGTACCTTAAACGTACACGAACGGTCTCGGAGTCATCACTGCAACCAAGAAATGAAGGAGAGCTGAGATTCACAACACCTACATCTTCCTCTCTGCCACCCCAGGATGCTAGCGCGACCAGCGCTGATTCTATCGCCTCTGCCTCTAACCCTCGATATAAATGACCCCACTTTGGCTACTAAAGCGAACTGTCTCAGTATTTTTATCAGTGTGGAATCTACAGCTGATCACTTTCACTGGATAAGCAAAATGAATCCCGAACAGTTGAACCTCTGATTGATCCTGAAAGCATCTGTCCTAGAATAATTCATTTGTACTCTGTTTTAGGCTAGCTCACCATGTCCAGTATTCAGAATTCAAAGCATTTATTCACAATTTTTTTGCCAAGCGTGGTCGACAGGTCGACTATGCAAATTAGCCATGTGCGCCAAACAGAAGTTAGACGCAATGTATAGAACTGATTGTTGTGCATTGTTGTGGGTAGGCTGGTTAGTTGTGGTTGTTTGTGGTCTTAGTGAAACAGCCTTGCCTTGGAGTTGGAGAAGTTGGAGTGACTGTGTGAATGTGCGAGAGAGAGAGCGCACCTGCCGTTATGATGTTTGGCTTGTTTTGGGCTTATATGTGATCAATGATGTATCTGTCTGATCGTATTAGCTGTAGATGGATGGTTAAATAATGTCACAAGATTGTTCATACTGCATACTCTCATTTGCAAGATCACTGATTGTGTGCCCGTCTCCGATATGCTATATACCTGGCATTTATTCAGTTCATGTTCTTCTGAGTGCGCAAGAATGGTGCCAATTATTGTCGTGTTTGAATTGTAATGCACAACTTTGCATCTCCCTGTTATAATATAACGTGCATCCCAACAACTTTAGCCAAGGCTCCTATGTCGGTGTTGCTTTACCAGTGTGTTTAACGTGTGTGTGCGTGTGTGTGTGTGTCTGTTGTCATGTAGGCTATAGAATGATTGTCTTGGCTTGCATCCATGAAATATTGTAATGTTATGGCCTAGGCTACTGCATATCGAGAACAATCTGGGGATGAGGACAGCCCTGAATATTTACGGGTATTTCGCACACTGCCATCTCAATATATAGCCTAACATATACAAATATATCACTGTACCAGACAAAAATGTATTTTCCACTAGCTAGTGGTGGTCATTACATTGTAGTGAAACTAGTAAAGTAAACACAGCTTTATGTTACGGCAAAACATGGAGGCACTGCAGCTCTCGACAATGCGTTACTTTAGTCTGGTATTTCTCTGCACTGATTGGTTAGACAGCCTTCACACTTAGTGATGAAGCAAAGAAGAGGGAGGGGCTCGCTCT
Source organism: Gadus macrocephalus (assembly GCF_031168955.1). NCBI lineage: Eukaryota > Metazoa > Chordata > Actinopteri > Gadiformes > Gadidae > Gadus > Gadus macrocephalus. Next base: position 6,276,600 of record NC_082384.1, read on the forward strand.
GTATACCTAATAGCCGGAGCGAATAACTAATAGCCGCGGCCATTAGGTATGCAAAAAACGTACGGATTCCGTACGGAATTCCTGCCAAACCGCACGGATTCCGTACGGATCCCGTACGGATCCCGTATGGTTTCTGTGCGGTTTAGCACTTTTACCGCGCCATTCTAGGGCCAGTTTGTGGCCTTCTTGGCTTTCCATAATGTGGCGCTGCAACTCACGGTTCCAAGTAGCAGCGCCACATATCCCTATAGCAGGCATGGCGCTTCAGGGGTCGATAGGTAAATGGCTCTTTTTGGTCTGATTTTTTATTTATTTTTTTATCCACAGTCCAGCGGTCGGCGTACAAGGACCTGGTGCTGTTGCTGCAAAGGGACGGCTACCTGTCCGACAGCCAGCTCCGTAGGAAGGTGAACATGCCCGGTCTGCTGCTTATGGAAAGGCAAGAAGGCCACAATCCAGCCCTAGAATGGCGCGGTAAAAGGCCTAAACCGGCCGGACGCCGGATGGAATCTATGGAAGGCCAAGAAGGCCGCAATCCGGCCCTAGAATGGCACGGTAATGGGGCTAAACCGGCCCGAATCCGTATGGAATCCGGCCGGTTTTAACGCTCTAAGCCGCGGTTTAGACTCATTTAGCCGCGGCTATCAGGCTCCTATGTCAGTGTTGCTTTACGAGTGTGCTTTAAGGGTGTGCGCGTGCGTGCGTGCGTTGTCATGTAGGCTATAGATATAGACTGATTGTCTTGGCTTGCATCCATGAAATATTGTAATGTTATGGCTTAGGCTACTTCATATTAAGAACATTTAGATCGGTGTTGAGCAACAATCTGGGGATGAGGACATCCCTGAATATTGACGGGTATTTCGAACACTGCCATCTCAATATATAGCCTAACATATAAAAATATTACAATGTACCAGGCACAAATGTATTTTCCACTAGCTAGTGGTGGTCAATACATTGTAGTGTATTATACTGTAGAGAAACTAGTAAAGTCAACAAAGCTTTATGTTACGGCGTAACATGGCAGGTACTGCAGATCTCGGCAATGCATTAGGCTACTTTCGTCTTCACTTATTGGTTAGAAAGCTTTCAAACTTAGTGGTCAAGCAAAAAAGAGGGAGGGGCTCGGCTAAACCGGCATCCGGTTTAGCCCTTTTACTGCGCCATTCTAGGGCCGGATTGTGGCCTTCTTGGCTTTCCATAGCTGCTGCCCCCCCCGTTTCTACCAAACCGGGCCTTTCATCACTGTAGAACTAATTATCATGGAGGCTGCATGGAGCGTTCAAATTTTATTGTTTAAAGTCAACATGCTCGCTGCGAACGTTCGCCGGTTCTGAACACACCTCTGGTGTCAGGAAGCCTTCGATCTGTTTTGCTACTCGAGCAATGACTGTTTACGTTTGTTTTTTGTTTTTTAATTTGGTCATTTCTAAAACTTGGTACACTGATTTCTGATTCATTTGTTAATCCTGTTCTCATTTCTTTGATGACTTAAACTTGAGCATCTGAAGCATCTCAGGCCTTCCAGCTGTATTTGATTCGTACATTTCATTTCTATTCTCCTTTGAAGTTTGGTAACAATGCAATGTTTTTGTAGCTTTACTGTCCTCCACAGAGATGGGCTATTGCGTCTTGAACACCTTATTTAATGTCAGGATGTACAGGACAACTTCAGGAACTAAGAGCATTTAAATATCCATTTAGAAATACTAGGCTAGTTTATTAGTGTTACTTCATACGGTAGATATCGCATTACAAAGAGCTTTCTACATCCACAACCATTTCTCAGTCCATTTTCTAAACTCCAGACGTCCTGTTGAGTGAACAGAGGTCATTAGTTCTGAATCCTCTCAGGGCGAGCTCACCTTTGAGTCGGACTCCCTGGTGGAGGGCGGCTGCCTCGACCAAATGCACAATGGCACAAACTACCGGGAGGTGCGGGAGTTCCGCTCGACACACCACCGCGTCCGCTTCTACTTCGTGACGCGGGTGTTCTCAAGCTACATGAGCAGCGTGCTGGAGGATCTCCGGGCCGACGCCCCCGACGTGGTGTTGGTCAACTCCTGCATCTGGGACATCTCCAGGTGAGAAGAGCACCCCTAAAGTACTGCCAGCATAATCCAAATAGTTCAGACTCAAAACAAGTAAAAACGACTTGTATCATACTCGGTATTGGTGAAGCTTGTAAGTATGTCATCTGTGTTGCAGAAGGTATTTGTTAATGTACGAATGGGTTTGACAATCTGACAATCTAATCCAATTAATTTGCTAAGTGATGCATAAACGACTGCAAACATGCACAGTCTAGGGGCCCCAAAGGTGATGGAATGTGTGGCCCCCCAGGTACAAGGCAGCGTGGGAGGAGGACTACGCTGAGGACCTCCACCTCTTCCTGGGGCAGTTGAAGGAGGCGGTGCCCCGGGAGACGCTGGTGGTGTGGAACCTCACCATGCCCCTGGGCCGGAGGGTCTTGGGGGGCTTCCTGACACCAGAGGTGTGTTCAGAATCGGCGAACGTTCGCAGCGAGCACGTTGACTTTAAATATTAAAATTTGAAAGATTTTTAGACGACGTTCTAATCGTTTGTTTTAAACTGTAAACCAACAAATGGCAAAGAAAGGCCATTGTATTAGCTGCAGCCTCGATGAAAATTGACGAGTTTACAGAAGAAGATCTAGAAGTTGTCGATCTCGTAGAAAGTTTACTGCATACAAGGAATTCGGACGATTCAAGAATAGGGGGCTATCTCACCGAACTTGTGCCGTCTTAACGTGATGTCATGTTCAGATCACAATTTAGGATAAACAAGACATGAGTTGGAAGTAAGGGTGTAGATAAGCTGCATGAAACGATTTATCTATTGCTTCATATGTAGGGAAGGAATTAAGGTTTTCAATATAGACATGGGAATTGTTTAAATGTTGCACAGTTCTTGCTATAGTTTAGGGTTAATCTCCATCTGGGAGCATATCTTGCAGTCTGTGATCAATGCCTGCTTGCAGAGAACTACCTCTTCTGACAGTTTGCCTATGTTCGAGAACGTTTAAAGACATCGGCACGCTTAACGGAACATGTTTCAAATCATTCGCCTATGTTTGCGACTTTGAACGCACCTCAGAGTTTACCCCCCGCCCCCTCCCCCCACTCCAGAGTCCCTAAAGAGTCTGGCTTTGGATTTGTATCTGTTACTATTACTAACTTACCATTTTTATTGAGTCCTTCTTATTTCTACAAGCATCCAATGGCTGAGCGTATATATATCACATTGCTGTGTTTTTTTTACAAATGTGAAGTGTGTTAAAAAAATGATGGTCAACAGTGGCAGTGCAAACTTGACAGTTATGACAAAATCAAACCTTACCTCCCGCACTCTGATTATCAAAACGAGAGGTTTACACATTATCTAGAGATGGATTTGTATCTGAGGTCTCCCCCCCCCCCCCCCCTTTCAGGTGGCGTCCCGGGCGGGCACGCTGCGCTACGACGTGGTGGAGGCCAACTTCCTTGGTGGCGCACTGGCCGACGCCTACGGTGCCGACGTGCTGGACATGCACTTCCACTTCCGCCTCTCGCTGCAGCAGCGCACAAAGGATGGCGTCCACTGGAACGCCCTGGCCCACCGCCGAATGACCTGCTTGATCCTGGGGCACGCCGCCGAAGCCTGGGGGGTGCAGCTGCCCCCGGCCCTCCCGCGGACCAGAACAGCCTTCGGTACGTGGCCCGCCGGGGGACGTGCCATTTTGATGGGGATTGAACATGGGTTGTGTTTCAGCTCTTCACCGTGTGGCCTTTCCTCCACAGCCATCGCGGGAAGCATGCGCTGCGGCCTGGCTCCTCCACGCCCGGCCACCCTCCGCAGGCCCCCCTCTCCTCCTGCTCCTCGTAAAGGTTTGTTTTGTTGTTTGTATTTAGTTGTCCCCCTACTGTTTGGTTCCGACTTCCTTTGGAACTTGCTTTCCTTCTTGGCCTAGGTTGTGTTCCTGTAATTTCTCTTATCCCCCACCTATCATGTGGTATTCCATTGCTGTGCCAGGTTAATTTCAGTTGGTACGACAATATTGGCTGAGACTTGTGGAAGGATGTCCCCAGCCTTAAAGATGAACTGAACTGAAATTTGAAGTTTAGTTGATATAACGGATGTATTGTCTACCTTCTCATTGGTGCAATAACTAAAAATGGCTGAACTTGCTGAAGGGGATTAAATTGTACGGTGAAAGTGTTACAGGGCCCCGCCATGTTGGATTTCAACAATCAGCTACGTCACTGGAATGGTAACCTACTCCTACTCTGTGGCTCTAGCAGTCACAGCAGGTAATGAGTCAGGCTCTGAGGCTCGCTGAAATGGCTACGGAAAAGCAAACATCCAGGTCTACAGGAGGATCATCTTATTGCATTGCCCTTGGCTGCAGTAATGAATTATATAGGGCCAAGGCAGCTGGGGTAATCATACATTTCCACAGGCTACCTTTTGAATAGGAAACCAGCCCTTAATACATGGCTGGCAGCCTTAAAGGTCCCATGACATGAAAATCTCACTATGAGGTTTTCTAACATAAATATGAGTTCCCCTAGCCTGCCTATGGTCCCCCAGTGGCTAAAACTTGTGTTTGGCGTAAAACGAGCACTAGCTGTTCTGCTTGCCTTTGAAAAAAACGGAGGCTCAAGCGCGCTGATTTGGAATGTCTTTAGGTATGTCGTCACAAAGCATCTAAGCTCCTCCCCTTACTCTGCCTGGCCCGCCCAGAGACGTTGGCCCGCCAATGAGACACGACCGTGCGAGCACCACGTGTGTGTGTGTGTGTGAATACACGCACTGTAACGCAAGTGTTTCTTGTCGGTTCTTTGACGTCTCTTGTATTTCCACAACGAGACTGTAGTGGGGGTTATCTCAGCCATGGTTGAGAAGGAATTGGGGGGGGGGGGGAAAGGAACTTTGGCTTTGACTCGCTGAAGTACATGAACTGCGACCTGCCGCCGGTTGCGGCGAGGCACCATCGCCCGGCAGCGGGCAGCCGGCAGCGTGCGGTTAACTCTACTTCAGGCGCACACAGCTTTTGGCCGTGATAATATGTATTATATGATATAGATATCTATGTATTATATGACATTATTTAGACATAGAGCTCCAGGACTGTAAGGGAAGTGTTGTACACTTCCTTGTTATTTGGATAACCGTTCTGCTTTTGGTGTTATGGCGCATAAGACGTCAGACTCTCGTCTCTGGTATTTCTACAACGAGACTCGTAGTGGGGGTTATCTCAGCCAAGGTTGAGAATGAATTGGGGGGGGGGGGGGAAGGAACTTTGGCTTTGACTCCCTCAAGAACATGAACCACGACATGGAGGGGAAAGGGATTGTTGGCGGCGAATGTCTTCCGCTTGAGCCCCGCTGAGGGACCACCGCCGGAGGCGGAGGTGCCTTAGCGCTGTCCGGCAACAATCCCTTTCTCCTTGTCGCGGTTCAGTCTACTTCACAATTGATGTGGACGTGGAAGAACCAGGAACGTCGGGAGAACCCAACGCGGTCGTTTGAGATTCATAATATCTTAAAACGAACCAATCCTCCGATAGCTCCTGTCATGTCAATCTCCACAAGCTAGCACTCCGACCATAAATTGTCTAAACTATTACTGACGATATCACAGATCTGTTTCCAAGCTGCTAATTAAACCACGGCGGGTCTGTAAACGGAAGTTCAAAAAATGTCCCTTTCTACTCACCCTGATGTTCGCCGACTAGCCGATGGCTGATGCAGAGGGAGTTAAACTCGAACAAGTAGGTCATAGTAAGATGTATCTGTGCAATATCCATCAACATCCACCTAAAGCATGGTTTCTCAATGGGGGCGTTCGCACAACCTAGGGGGGCGCTGGGAACAGCCTATTTTCGTTTATTGGTTTCCAACCCCTCTACCGTCTCAGCTACTTTTTACTGTCTATGCGCAATGGAACAGTGATAATACAGCGCGGTTCCGTCCAGCGTGTGCTGGGCGGAAACAAAATAATTTTGTTTCATAGCCCATTTTCCTTCTTCCTCTTGTTCAGTTCCAGCTGCTCTGAGCGTAGTCTCCACAAAAAGGCTGTTGCATTTCAAATACAAAATATATAGGCCTTATTAGGCCTCTTCGTGCGATCTGTTTTCGTTGAGTCCGCGTTGCCCGGGCCGTGGTTCCCGGGCCATTCATTAATTCGTTCCAGGGGCATTGCGGGAGTCGCGGGAGACGTGGGAGTGGTCGCAGTGCCCAAGGTCACGGGGCGCAGGGTGCCGCGGCACAACGGGAGACGTGGCGGCCGGGATTCGCGGGAGTGCCCGCACCGCGGTCACGGTGAATGAATGTTCAATCCAACCATTTCTTCCTCAACTCCTCGCTCTCGAAGTTTAATTGCATGTCATGAATATTCATTAATTTTTTTATATTTTTTGCACCAAAACCGACTCAGAGGGCATTCACTGCTATTAGTGACCAACGCAAAATTAATGAAAATCGATGCACTGACAACTTTTAGCACTATAACGAGTGTGAGTGGGGTTGTTAGTTTATTTTTATTTTTTTATTTGGGGGGGGTGGCGCCAGAGGATCAGGGTAAGGTCATGGGGGCGTTTGCTCAAAAAAGGTTGTGAACCACTGACCTAAAGTAAACGTGACGATCCGCCTCGCTTCTATGCTCATCTGCGGGTGTATCCCAAAGTGCATCTAACATGTCTTTCAGGTCCCGTCCACCCGGAGCCGTTTTTTTTTTTTTTGTTAAACCATGTCTTTAATAATCATGTTATTAGGCAGATAAAAAAACATGTTCTTTAATAGGTCCATGGTCCCAGGGTTGTTTCAAATAAAACCTATGCGGTTTCGTGTTAGGATTCGTGTGGACGCCTGAAGCGACGTTAGAGTTGCGTTGAAAGTTGCAGGTTTTTTTTGCATTATTTTTGTTGCTTTAAATACAGCCCCTTGGTCAATTTAATGAGTAACCGTACATCAAAAAGTATTTCTACTCAATCTAAAGGGTTAAACTACCATCACCTCCTCGACTTGATTTTTTTTTTTTATAAATCTTTTTATTGGAGGATCAAGCATATTACATTTTACAGGAAGTAAGACAGTTTTTCATTTTCTCTTAACCAAATAAAAACAAACAAACAAAAAAAAGTAGCAAAAAGAATATTGTTAAGTAATATCCCCCCCTCCCAACAAAAGTATCCCATCCTTCCCACCCCCCTGTATTTTGACAACATTCTGGGAATTTAACTTTTTCTAGTTTAAAGGTCCCATGACATGCTATTTTATGTATTCTTTATTATAGGTATTAGTGGGCAACTAACACAGTATTCAAAGACGTTCCCGAAATACAGCCGTGGTGCAGAGTTACAGCCACTCCGAGCCAGTCACACATTGAGCTTCCCCCAAATGCACTGTTTTGGTGTCTGTAGCTATAATACAAATGAGGAGGGTGGGGGTGTGGCCCTGAGCAGCTTGCAGCCACGGTACCATGCGCTCTGTTTACAGTGGATGTATCGCAATGGCGGGGCGCACACAGCCTTTAGCCGTGTTCTGTAAATATGCTAGAACACACGGGAGTCCTGGAGCTCTATATCTAAATATAATCATATAGCCTACATAGATATCTATATCATATAATATATATTGGGGCCCGACCGATATTGATTTTTGAGTGCCGATGCCGATTACTTTCAGAGAAAAATTACGATTACGATTTAATCGGCCGATTAAAAACAAAACAAAAAAAAGCATATAAAACGTCGTTTTTGATACCTTAAATATACTTTAAACACTTTTGACGAATATGTGAATTGAATGCAGAACCTTTGAGTGTTTTAGAATACATTTACAGTAAAAAATGAGTAATGTAAAATAAATAACTAACTCCCAATGTGCTGCGCTCGTGAGCAGTGACTAACACGTGCGTGCTGAGCAGTATGGTCTCACCGTTAGAGTCTACAGTATAACTAATTAACATGGCCTGGGACCTAAAGAAAAACAGGCACAACATGCTCAAACAACGCGTCTTGTTTACATTGGTGAGGTGAGCGCGCAGCTGCCTGAGCGAGCATGCTTTCATGTTGTACGGTAAAATTCAATCTCCTCTTTTTTACTCCAGCTAAAGTTGTTAGTTAGCACGGCGAGTAGGAGCGCAATCTGCAGGATACTAAGCGCAATAACATTTCAAAAAAAAAGAATCGGTTGTAATCTGCGTCTTTTTGCCAGATGTTGATTATTTTCAAAAAGGCTATAATCGGCCGATTAAATCGGCAGGCCGATGAATCGGTCGGGCCCTAATACAAACGAGTTGGTGTTACAGCCCTATTGTATGCATAATGTCACGGCCAAATGCTCTGTGCGCCTCCGGATGGCCGTAGCACGGGGAGCTCTCATAGGGATTGGGCTTCTCGGGGTTTGTTTACCGGCGTTGCTATGTTTCCGGTCTTGTGTGTTCCAACGGTTTATTAGGTAGGCCTATCTAATAAATCTCTGTCTATTCAATACTTCATTCACTGCCTCTTCCGTGGTCATTACAATATTATGAATATACTGCGTCGGGTCCTCCGACGTCTCTCCCTCTTCCACAAAAGGTAAAGACATGCAATGGCGATTATCTTGTTGTGGTGCGACAATTCGACAACTTGCACAGCGACAGATTATGATGTGTGGTGCGACAAAACTTCGGCGACAACGCGAACGGGCGAAAAATTTTGCGTTTGGTGTGAACAGTTAGATGGTCAAGGTTGACCGGGACCTCTCGGCAGCAGACCTATTCAATGGCAATGTCCATGCTCCGGCAGCACCCACACGCACAAGTAACACCCACACGATCCGAAGGTGGAGCTGGAGCCCTCTCCACCGGGTGGCAGTCGGACACTACAGGCATGTCCCTCACAGCCTCAAATGCGTAACCAGCCATATTAAAATCACTATTTACCGCCATGGAGTGTAGAAGACGTTCACGTGTCTGCAGCAATGACCTAGTCCTACCATGCCAGTGACGTCATCGGCGCTCTAACACTAAAAGTCGCATTTCTTTTGTTGCTAAAAAAAAGCTATGTATTTTTTTTTATATATTTTTTAAGATAAGAACTTTATTTCATCCCATGCATGGAAAATGTACTTGTTACAATAGCCCATGGAATCTAAAGTATGCAATAATAAAATAAAAAGTATAAAGTATCCAACAATCATACATCCATAAGATATTACAAAATTAAGTAAATACAATAAATATAAATAAATCAGTGATTACAATGTTATGCCTTAAGGGCAAAAACTGCACACGTCCATGAGCTACACAATCAATGAGGCCAAGAGGTGGCTCACTAAAGAATAAAATACTTTGTCACAAATGTACGGTGGAAAATGCACATTATTAAATTCAAGCATTGCATTATTAATTTAGTTGAAGTGATTTTTTGGTAGCACAATGCTTCATAACCGATGTGTTGTAGAGTCTTATGACCGATGGAATAAAAGACCTTCGGAAACGTTCCTTCTTACATGCTGGGTGTAATAATCTTTATAGAGAGGTGAGACCCCCGCAGGCTTGGGAGACACGCCCTGAGTGAGTGGGGGAGGGGTTATGTGAAGTGAAGAGCACCACCGGAGGTAGAGATGGACAATTTGGGGGAGGGAAGTGGGGGGTAACCCAAGAGTGGAGCAGGCTGGTGGTGTAGGCTGGTGGTGCCGATTGGACTGGGCTCTGGTGGACGGGGTCTTGAGTGGTAGCGGAGACCTCCGTATCAAATCGGTTAAAAAATAGATTTAACTTATTAGCCTACTCCCTGTCCCCATCTTCAGGTCCACTACCTCTTACTTTGCTATGGCCTGAGATATTTTTCAAACCCCTCCAGACCTCCCTGACATTGTTACTCTGAAGGCGCTCCTCCAATTTCCTCCTGTAGGTGTCCTTTCCCCTTCTTATTTCCCTCTTCACATCCTTTTGCACTCTCCTCAACTCCTCTTTATCCCCAGATGCAAAAGCCCTTTTGTTCAGATTCAGCAAGTTTTTCAGGTCAGGGGTCACCCAGGGTTTATTATTCGGAAAACATCGTCCCCTCTTTACAGGTAGTGTTATTCACACAGAAATTAATGTAATCTGTGACACAACTAGTCATACTATCTACATCTTCCCCTTGAAGACTGTACAGTACTTCCCAATCCGTACCATTTCCTTATATACTTCTTAGTTGGTGGTTGTTTATTTTCTAGGGGTATGTAACGGGTCAAGTGGACCAGATTATGATCAGAACGGCCCAATGGGGTTAGGGGTATTGATTTATATTAGCATAAAACAAATCCAACGTTTTATTGTCTCTGGTGTTACAATTGACATATTGGGTGAATGTGGGGAGAGTGGAAGACAAGGGTACGTGGTTAAAATCCCCAGAAATGAGAGAGGGCGCTTGGGAGTTGGATGTCTGCAACTGTGATACAATATAGAGTAGAAGCTCGCAAGCAGAGGCAGCATCGGCCGACGATGCTGCCTCTGCTTGCGAGCTTTGTAATTTTTTTTATAATCGTCATAACTAACACATTATCGATGTTGATTATTTCAGTTCAGGTCATCTTTGAGGACAGGCAGCCAATCAGAGAGGCCCTCCAGCCGGCCTGTACACGCCATGCTTACTACAGTGAGTCTGCAGGGGTTTATGATCTAAAGCAGGGGTGGGCAATAGGAATGCGCGATATAAACGATATACGATATAAACGATAAAAAATGGCCTACGATAGAGATTTTAGTTATATATAAATATTTTATGAAATAGAAGACAATTGGAGTGCAGCATAACTTCATCACACTTATGTTAGCTTGAAAGAAATAAAAGCGCAACACTAATTGGTCACTTTGAGGCAGGCGCGTAGCCACTTAAGGGCCAAAGTGGGCCATTGCCACTTTGATTGACAGCTGGCCCACCCTATCAGAAGTGCCCGGCATTAACTTCAAATTCAAGGAATGAAAAAATAGCCCATATTACGGTCATGTCATACAAAATTGTGTGAGATAAATTTTGTTTCAATTAGTATCATTATGTTACAAATATTTACAGAAATTGCCTTTTTGTTAATTTTTAATGTTCCGCTCTTGATTTTGATTGGGTAAAGCTATGTAGGTGGCCGCAGTGTGCGTTCGTAAATTGTGTCCACAGTCGCTGGAATTTCAAGCGATTCTGTTATGCGTGGTCGCCCGAGTTTGAGAGAGGTTTCCCCTTGTGACCGCCATGTTTCTGTTTTTCCAAATCATACTCAACCACGGCCAGTCTCTGCTTGTTGTGGAAGCACCAGAGACGTCAGTGAAACCGACGCGGTCGTTTAGGATTGATAATAGCATCCGGAGGTGTACACAGCTTTTGGCCGTGTTCTATGAAATATTCTAACACTCTGGGTGCTCCGGTGGGCTTCCTAGTGCTCTATATCTAAATAATATATAGATATCTATATAATATCCCGCCAAAAGCTGTTTGCCCCTCCGGATGATATTATGAATTGTATTGACCCCTTCGGGTTCTCTGTCTCTAGTACTTCCACATCAATCTGAAGTCCAGACAGAACAGCGACGTGGAGGAGAAAGGGATTGTTGCGGTTTGTGGGCTCCTGGACAACTGCAGGAGCTCAGCTCCGGGGGCCTGCTGGTGTCCAGGAGTGCAACCTCGGTTGTATTGTTTCTAATAGCAGGATCACGGATAAAGGCTTTGTGTTTTCCTCCAATTACGAGCGCATCGCGGGGGCCGGTTTGAAGGCCGTATGATGCCCATGTCTGATCTATAGCGTGGTCTAGGATGTCCAGCAAAACTGGGGGTTTAATAATTTTGGATTAGATAATCAATCTAATTCTAAATGCAATTTAAATAGTCCTATTAAGGAAGTCTTTTAGTATACTTTTTTTAAGGGGTTGATCGATATGTTCAGCTTTACTGTGTCGTTCAATTAATGACTAGCGCTAGTGACTTGTCCACATGTTTTTAGGTTGGCTATTATCCTTGGGCAGTCTCTTTTTCTGGGGATGTCTACTAGTCGCATGAAAGTATCCTCTTCGAATTCAGAGAACCCGTTTCAGTGGTTCCAGCGTTTATAGTGTCCGTGTTCTGCCCTGTTTTATTTCCAAAGCTCCTGCAACAACCCCGGCTCCCAAATTCCAGCCTTACCCGTCGGACCAGAACCAGCCCCCCGGGGCCCACTCTCCGTACATCATGAAGAAACAGCGCACCAGGTGGCGCCAACGCGCGCCCTACAGCAACAGCCAGCGGCCATTCCTGGACGCGCCCTACCGCCAAGGCCCGCGCAAGGCCCCACAATACAACCAGTGGTCACAGCACATAGAGGCGGCCTACAACCAGCGGCTGCGCGAAGACGCACCCTACAGCCAGCCACTGCAACACATTTTCTTTCCCTGAGCACAAAGCTACGGAGAGCTCTCTCCACAACGGACAAATGTCTCCCTCGTTTTTAATGTTTGCATGTTTTTGTTTTTAAATATTGAGGGTATTCATCGAATTGGTCTTCATGATTATGTGTATCTGGGATTTTGAAGTCATAAGACAAACTGACTGCTTAACGGTCAGTAAGCACTCGATCGGGCCTCGGGTTACCCTGAAAGTTCAGCCCTTTTATTAGCCCTTTTTGGTTCAACCAATTGGTTTGTTACCTTGTGCTAGTATTTTGGCTGCTCGACATGCAATGGTAATGCTGTGTCGTCTTTTAATGACTTTGCATAAAGTGCTTAATTTATATTTTTTCGAAACCACTGTTGCTGCATACTTTTCTTCCTAACACAAAAGGCAGTCAATAAAGTCTTGCAATATTTCCTTTAAAGGGACACTGTGTAAAAATTACTCCCATCTAGTGGTACAATTGTATATTGCATTCAAACTAATAGTGCTCGCTTGTCCAAAAACTACGGTGGGCAGTATGTGCCATGAAGAAGCTGTGACATGACACCTACTAGGCTACCTCATCGAGTCATTCGAGTGATGATGAGGTTCGTGGACAACTGGACAAATTAGATGGACAAATCAGATCAGGTTTATTGACCAAGCATTCTTACAGACAACGAACTTGACTCCAGCAGTTGTGGACTTTCCAACATGACAAATAACTATACAGATGATAAATAACAGGTCATTTAATGTCAGATTACATAAAATGTCATAACATAAAAGTTCACATAGCCTTTGGTAGTCTTGGAGTTACCGATAATCAAAACAATAATTCCCATAATGCGTGCGGCTGAGCACGCATCCTAATCAACGCATTGTAACCCGTTGATTTCAACAATGTAACAGTATTCTAAATACCAACAATTTACATTGTAACTAACGGAATCAAATCAAAATCAAATCAAATCAAATTTATTGTCATTTTGTTGATTGAACAACAAAACGAGAAGGCGTTTCTCACGGATCAAGATCAACATACATTTCAAACAAACAAACGTCCCAATGATGAATAAATAAATAAATAATAAATAAAGTCCAGTGAGAAGATCTGGGACGCTGGTGCATTGAGCATCCTGACAGCTTGAGGTAGGAAGCTGTTCCGCAGCCTGGTGGTGGAGCATCTTAAGCTGCGATAGCGTTTCTTGGAGGGTAGGAGCTGAAAGAAGCTGTTCAGTTTGTTTACGTCCACCCCGTCTCTGCTGCTTCCTCCTCCGGGCAGTTCCGGGCACGGTGTCACAGTGTCCGTTAGTATCCTGTGTTTGCGTAGTATGTCCAGATGCCAGCGAATGCCAGTGATGTTACTCGCTCTCAATGTCCTAATGTTTAATATTGTTTCCCTGTCATAAACTACGTTCGTAGGAAGTCTCACACTCAAACATTCAATCTCAATCTCACAGATCTCAAGAGGGGCCGCTGCGACTGTACGCGCCGCCAGTTAGTCGCCCTGGCAAAGAGTTTACTTCCTCGTCTCCTATCCTGTTCCTAATTCCTCCTCTCGATCTTCTTTTCCTCCGTATTGTCTTCTTTATCAGAGTTGTTGGTATGAAATCCAGTTGTTCGGGTGATAAATCAACTGTCTGGCAAGCGAGTTGAAGCTCCAGAAGGTCCGCTCTAGCGTAAGTGCGTCTTGGTGGATTTGGATACGTGTGACCCCAGCAGAGAATAAACCTCCATAACTTGATGAAGAATGGCTTTTGAATTCCTCCAACGCATTTGACAGTATCCATAAGTCATAAGAATATTGTCATGATTTAAACTCGACAAAAATATGAAAAAGTAAATTAAATATGTAATAAAGTAGCCTGCTGTATGTAGCCTGCGGTATTGCGTTCGCTTTACCGCACCGTTGTAACGAAAAGAGAGCTGAGCCGCAAGGCAAAGCTCTCGATCTACCGGTCGATCTTCGTTCCTATCCTCACCTATGGTCATGAGGGCTGGGTGATGACCGAAAGGACGAGATCGCGGGTACAAGCGGCCGAGATGAGTTTTCTCAGAAGGGTGGCTGGCGTCTCCCTTAGGGATAGGGTGAGAAGCTCAGCCATCCGTGAGGAACTCGGATTAGAGCCGCTGCTCCTTTACTTAGAAAGGAGTCAGCTGAGGTGGTTCGGGCATCTGGTAAGGATGCCCACTGGGCGCCTTCCTTGGGAGGTGTTTCAGGCACGTCCAGTGGGGAGGAGACCTCGGGGAAGACCCAGGACTAGGTGGAGAGATTATATCTCAACACTGGCCTGGGAACGCCTCGGGATCCCCCCGTCAGAGCTGGTCAATGTGGCCCGGGAAAGGGAAGTCTGGGGCCCCCTGCTTGAGCTGCTCCCCCCGCGACCCGACCCCGGATAAGCGGATGACGATGAGGATGAGGAGGAAAGTAGCCTTTCAATGACGAGTCGCTCAAACATAGGAGCGCCCATCTCGTTGCCATGGAAAACCATGTTATACATAATAATAATAATAATAATAATAATAATACATTTAATTTAGAGGCGCCTTTCAAGACACCCAAGGTCACCTAATACATGCTTACACATCGTCGTTTTTTTTTGGCGTCGATGATTCCTTCTCCTGTGGCGTGGCATAACTATGGTCTTTCAAACAAATGCGGTGCATGTTCAAATTTGCCGGTAAATCTCGTCTCGCTATACTAAGCTCTGTTCCACCGTTACGCTGGCTCAGAGTGAAAACGCGTTTGCAATTCCTGTACGACGTAGTGCTTTTTGACCCTCTCGGCAGCTCATAGACCGGAAGAAAATGGAAGCCTCCATGAAGCTTACCCGTCCTATGTAACCATATTGATATTAATATTAATTATTCTTCGCTCAGGAGGATAAGTGAGATTTTTGGCAGAGATCATTTTACACCAATGAGGACTTATTTATGAATGAATATGTTGATTTGAGGTAATAAATTACTCAAAATATTACATAGTGTCCCTTTAAGAACAACACGGTGGATTTTATGAAAAACTGGCATCTCATTAAGCACTTTAAGACAAACAACTAAACCTGGACGATACATATTTCCATGGTGTTTGGCCCATCTAACATCCAACACCTTAGTGTCAATTGATACCTGAAGAGCCTCTGCTATCTCACAGCCCCTGTCCATCATGTTTAAAGCTACCATTTTACTTGGACCAAGCACCAGTCTGTCGGGCTCAAATGTCTGCCAACTATATGCTACTTGACTTTGGTGTTTCCTTGCCAATGTTTTAGTTATATTTTTGAAGCTTTTTAGTTGTTTTTTAAAGAAATTGTGCTTTGCTTCATAGCGCATGCACCAGGTATGCAAAAGTGGTCCAATTTTACGAATACATGTAGGATAATGCACCATAAAATGATGCTTTGGCAGGAGCCTCTTGCAGGGAAACAAATGCTTGAATAACCCATGGTGCTCTGAAATCAAATGTTTCAAATAAATGGTAATGCCAGTTGATAACATGGGAGAAAATACAATATCTGCTATTTGAAGCAACAACAGAAGCAAATACCAGTGTGGATCATCTCGACAAACCAAGTCTCCAAATACAAGTGGGAGATTGCGAAGTAAACACCAAGATTGGATCGCATTTAAACCCAAGTCATTTGAGCCCTCTACCAACTTCAATGAAGGTGGCTTGTTGTTTTGATCCATGTAGCCATAGTTAAAGTTCTTAATTCTCCTGTCTATTTCCTTTGATGTTGTGTAGTTTTTGATCAAGTATAGTATAAGCAGCTTCATTTCATATTGTGCCACGCCCTCCAAGATATCGTGCATAATATCGACAGAGAAGTTTTCACATGTATTGAAGTACTGCAAGGAATTTAGAACACAAGAACGTTTAACACCCATCACATAGGGAAGACTAAGAGTTTCCTCCATCATTTGGCAGTGTTCTGCGTGAAGTGCTTGAGTTCGCATCACTATCTTGGGTGAATCTTCTGTGTATTCTGTCTGAAAGTCCTCTTTCTCAGCTAGACAAAAGCGACAACAATATCTGG
The DNA here is from genome assembly GCF_031168955.1 of Gadus macrocephalus. Lineage (NCBI taxonomy): Eukaryota > Metazoa > Chordata > Actinopteri > Gadiformes > Gadidae > Gadus > Gadus macrocephalus. The sequence continues at coordinate 6,293,013 of NC_082384.1, forward strand.
CATTAAATGACTCTACGAAACCAAACAAACTATGAAGACCCAGGTTGTCACCAGTAACTTGGACAATAGTTCCATACACATTTTCTTCATACAGTGGGACCCGAATTCCCTTAGTCTCCAGCTCTTTAATGTCTTGCACAATTGGATCAAGTATTTTAGAAAAGCCATATGTTTTAATGTCTTGGGCATGGAATAAAGCGACCAAATGAATATTAAGCAGCATTGAGTTGTGCTTTGGAGAAAGATTGCGCAAGGTGAAATAGATTGCTCCTATTTTATGTATTCCCTTTTTACTCCCCAACGGATTTGCGCATTCAAAATCATCATAGAAAAGTTGCAACTGAATTGCATGCTTCTGTTTTGAAAATAAAGGATGACTCTTGAAAAGATCTCCATCACAAAAGTCATTAAGAAGATCTTTTCTTGAACTGGAATGACTCTGCATCATCTCTTTTATCTTAGGGTGTTTGTAAATGAAGTCTAACGTTTTCAAAACTGGGATATAAACCAATTTATCAGTGACAACAACTGGATCATAAGTTCCAGTAGTCCGATTGCGCCGTGTATCAAATCTTGTACCAAGAACACATTCAACGGGTTCCACCCTTCCCCACTTCTCTGTGAAATACTGCCTTCTCTTAGTTTCAGAATTTAAGACACCAAAAGGATTTTCAATTTTTTCAAAGCACTGATCAATTTTACACTCAACCTCACTTTTGATAGGTTCCTGTAAAGATAGACACTGCTTCACAGATTCTTTTGCTTGATTATGGATATCATCAACAATCTCTTCCATTGAAGTAACCAAAGAGTTAATGATAGTTTCGCCTACACCTGCCACTTTAAGTTCAGCCACTGTCACAGCACAGCTGTCCACAAGACTCTTATTAAGAAGGACTGGGTCAGAGGGGGCACTGTTTAATGGAAAGTCATCAACAAAACTTACAGCTAAATCTTCAGTTGAGGGGCCTTCACCAGGATCACAAGGTCCATGTGCTTTAAGATGCTTTCGAAACCCTGAAAAAGTACAAAAGAAACGAGAACAAGCAGGCTGACCACATTTCAGACGAAGTGTCTTTCCTGAACAAAGTCCGTGGATCACCTTCAAGTGCTTAATTAGTGCACTGTCATTTGCTTGAGGGCCTTTGCAAATAAAACAAAACATCTCAAGGTGTCAAAATCAGTGCAGCATCCGAGCTCTCATCTCTTTGACCCTGGGATTCACCTTGGTGGTAGCAGTATCAATCTGATAAACTGCGGTTTGCAAGAAGTGGTAGACATTGGCCAGATCCCTGTTGTACGAGGTAGCGAAGACGAAATGAGCTTTAAAAAGCTTGTCAAAAGAGGCAAGACAATCTGGTGACTGACACGGGATTGCATGTTTGTCGATAACAATGAAATATTTGTGTGTGGCGCTCCTCTTGGTTCCCACAGCCAGTAGATAGGGTTGACGGCTCTCTGTGATGCTGTCCAGATGCCCTTCAATACTGGTCCCAGTCTGTGAAAAGAAAACTTAATCAGTCTTGCTATTAAAATGTATCTGTTGCAGTTTAGGGCCCAATCATCACCACCAGAATCACTTATTGCCACAAAATGCAAGATTTCTGGCTTATATTTTTTATTTTGCTAAATGTAAAATAAATAGATTTATTCATATCAGCGTATCTGGGGCTGATGGTGATCGATCTGTGGGGAGCCATATCAGAGAAATATCACACGGCACTCGCTGATTACAGATGAGCATGGTCATCACATGATTTCACAAGAGTATAGTTTTAAGATTTAATATTACGGACAGAACAGTGAGCCCTTTTAAACTTTAATTAAACTGTAACATTACCTTGATGAATTTCACAAGGTGGTCAATGGCTTGTCTGGCAGAGAGCTTTCCTGGTCTCTTGTTGCGGCCATGAGGTGATGGTGGCATGAGGTGGATAAGGAGCAAGATGGAGGACATCTCACTGTCCCATCCTGAAAATACAAGAAAATTCAGAAAGACATTCTTACTAAAATGTTTATATTTTTGTTCCAAACCATTTCCTTCTTCCATTATTATTATTTCTTTAATTTGAGTGTACCATCTTCCAGTTCTTCTGTTGTGGATTCAGCGTTATGAAGGAGATCTTCAAGGTCGCTTGTCTGGGTGAGGCCACGGGTTTGTTCAAGGACTTTCTGCCTGTAGTGAGTAGGCCACTTCTCCAGGAACTTTGCAGAGATGTCATCACCAAACATCAGACTGAAATCCTGCACTATCTGCAGACAAGATGGAATACAGAAAACAACATGGCATATATTGTTAATAGGTGCACCAGGGCTGACCAGGAATGTGATCTGTTTAAGTCATTTTTCATTTCAGCTTGATTTTAATGCAAGGCATTCGAAGAGCAACATACCATTCCCGTGATGTCAAGAAATCTTGGAAAGGTGGTGAATATTTCAGAGGACTTCACTGGGTCATGAACCATTTCTTGGCGATGGATGAAGGTCTGTTTCATCTTCTCCTTGATGATTGCTTCATCAGTTGTATGCTTCATGAGAGCGATGGCCTCGCAACACTGGGTTTCTGTGGTTAGCTGATTTTCCTTACTGAAGGGGGTTCTGTCACCAGAATCTGGACCACCTGTAACAATGATCAGTGAACAGTGACCTAACAGTGAAACCACATAAATAGTTAAGCCACTTTCACCCCTTACACTAACGGCCAATCGTCTTTTTGCTAAACCCCCTGCGATGCACATCACTAACAAAAAAGCACTATGCACATTAAAGATGAATTGACATGTGACATGTGAACTCATAAAAAAGAAAAGAATCCAACACACTAAAAATCATGTACCTGTCAGTGGCTGAGGGTTTCTTTTCTGTTGTCCCTCCGAGGCTTCTTTTTGAAGCGTTTTCACTCTCCATGCAAGAAATCCACCCCCATCTACTGGATTGTAATAATGCTCCTAAAAACCAAGAAAGTGTTAATTTTTCCTCCTTAAAAAACTAACACATGTTCTTGTCTGGAGAATTTATGAAATCAAGGTCAACCAGTCTGACATCTGCTGTGTTCAACTTGTTGAGGTTAGGAGACAAGGTCAGCATTTAGAAATGTTAATAATTTGTTGCAATCTCACTCAGTTTTTTGATCAATACTAGAAGGAATGAGTGAAGAGGTTAGACTTGTTTTATTTACTTACATAGCCCAAAGTGCCCTGGGGATCGGCCAGGTATGGAAACAAGGCAGTGATGCCCTTTGCGTAGTCCTCTTTAACACGCCTTGAAGGGCTCGTCCTAAAGTATGCACACACACACACACGTATGAGATCCAAACAAAAGTACTCCTATGCCTACTGCACTTGGTCTGAACCAAATAAAACCATAAATGTTAGGGTTGGATGTTAATTACATGACAACATACCCATGTTCACTCGCCATGTGTGCAACCAATATCTTCACCATGTCACGTCTTCTGGAATCTGTTAGGCTTTTTTTCCGAGCATACTCTGTAAGGATCCTCTCTCCTCCAGGTTTCTCCCTCAGAATCTTTTCAATCATCTAAGTGTGAGGGGAAAATAAAGAGGGGAGGGACATGGATTTGGTGGCCAATTACATTTACAGTGACAAAAATGTAAACCATGCCCCAATTTACTTGGCCATTTCCCCCCCTACCCCTTTTATCAGAATCACCATCTTGATCTCTCCATCTGCAAAGCTTACCCGAGCAAGACGAGTCAGGTCATCTCTGTTTCTTTGGCCAGGACTAGGCACCAAAATGATGGTGTCATCAGAGTCCCCTTCATTTTCTACACTAGAGCTGAGAAAGGAGCTGTTGCTGCTGGCAACGGAGTGGCTTGTAGAGGGGCTCCCTGATTCTGGCATGTTAACATAACAGGTGTGATTATAATAACATGTCATTATTAAGAGGGGATCATCTGTGATAAGAGTAATGTAAAAGATCACATTAGATTAGGATGGATCCACACACTAGTTATTCCTCAGATGCTTTTTTACGTGTCTGAAGAGGCATGTTTATTCAAAATGTCATGCAACGTGGATAAGTCTCTCTTTACTATGTTGCATTACAAGGTTAGGACTAAATGGATTATAGGACTCCAAGTTAACAAGTGACTCACCCTCAAAATCTGAGCCCTTGGGCAAACAGACTTCAAGCACACCCAGGTCTGGTTTCATTACAAGAAACGCAAACGCATCCTCGTCAACTTCAGTGTTCAAATCATCATAGACTTTTAAGTCCAAGGTAGGAATTTCAAATTTCTTGGAAACTGAAATCAAAAAATATTGCACAAGATTCATACTGTTGTGCAATTCATCTTATTTTTATTATACCGTATTTTCCGGACTATACGTCGCTCCCGAGTATAAGTCGCATCAGTCAAAAAATGCTCCATGACGAGGAAAAAAACATATATACGTCGCATCGGTGTATAAGTCGCATTTATTTTTAAACATTTAAACAAGAACGTTTAGTCTGGAGAGACTGAATGAAATTGCAATAGCAATATAGGTGTGTCGGTCCCTCGTAGTTCTGAGAGTATACCGAATTCAGTGACACCGGGATTCCACCGGACGCGTATGCGCCGCGGTCAGATGCCTTCACAAGTCCAGCGGAGGGCTCCAGTTTTCGCCGGCCAAGTCATGCGCTGTGATATGTGTGACAGCTATGTTGCACAAAATTGCAGCTAAGGCTGGGGTAGCTTTGGTTGAACCGGAGGACATTGAGGACGAGAATATAATTTATTCGGTGGTGCAGTAGGCTTGCAGCGTTCAGTTGTAGGCCTAATGAATGACGGTGCCCTCTTGCGGCCGAGGATTATGTACGCACAATTTTGGCATATAAGTCGCTTCGAAATATAAGTCGCAGGGCAAGCCAAACTACAAAAAAACCGCGACTTATAGTCCGGAAAATACGGTAGGTCACATCTGTGTCACTTCACATCTGAACCACTTAAAACAACGATTTTATAAGTTTACGAGTGCAATGCTATGAGCTTGCAAATCTGCATTTTATTTCTTATTTTTAATCATGAAGATTTTTGCAAATCTAGAATATACTTTTACAGCGAACATTACCTCAAATCATTCATTTTCTCAGTGTACACGAAACAACATTTAGAGATGGGGGTTCCAAAATCAAATACATTATACCTCTAAGGGTCCTTGACGACCACAATAATAATAAACATAAGACATCACCACTAATTTACACATGACACCCAGTAGGCTGTGCAGTTTGTTTCACTCACCACACTCCAAAAATGATTTGAAGGTCAGTTGCCCTTCATAACAAATGTATTTCTGGCGCTCTCGGTACTTCACTCTTACAGCATGCATCCTTTATGGGGAAAAAAAGAAAGATACTAAGATGATATAGAGCACAACAATTCATGCACTGAATGCTACAATTAGCTTGAGTATTACAAAAGCCCTACCTACAGGTAGACTCGATAGGTCGGTGTAAATGCCTCAATTCAGAGTAAAATACAGCGGTCCACACAAAAAAACACTTACTAACCGAAGAACAAACTGGTAAAAGTCAACTCAACACGTGCTTGCTAATCGAACAGCAGAGAAAACAGTCCACACATACTAGACTGATCCATAGAAAATGTAATTACAACACACTTGCTAACCGAGGGCACAAACCAAATTCAGAGTAAACCTTCGATAAAATGATCAGTAAATATTAAGCTTACTGATAAGATAAAGATACTAAGATGATATAGAGCACAACAATTCATGCATTGAATCCTACAATTAGCTTAAGCTACAATGCTACAATTAGCTAAAGCCCTATGTACAGGTAGGCTCGATAGGCTACCACATGTCAGTTAGCTAAAACGGTCGGTGTAAATGCCTCAATTCAGAGTAAAATACACGTGTTTGCTAGCGGTCCACACACAAAAAAACACTTACTAACCGAAGAACAAACTGGTAAAAGTCAACTCAACACGTGCTTGCTAATCGAACAGCAGAGAAAACAGTCCACACATACTAGACTGATCCATAGAAAATGTAATTAAAACACACTTGCTAACCGAGGGCACAAACCAAATTCAGAGTAAACCTTCGATAAAATGGTCAGTAAATATTAAGCTTACTGATAAGATAAAGATACTAAGATGATATAGAGCACAACAAGTCATGCATTGAATGCTACAATTAGCTTAAGCTACAATGCTATAATTAGCTAAAGCCCTATGCACAGGTAGGCTCGATAGGCTACCACATGTCAGTTAGCTAAAACGGTCGGTGTAAAGGCCTCAATTCAGAGTAAAATACACGTGTTTGCTAGCGGTCCACACACAAAAAAACACTTACTAACCGAAGAACAAACTGGTAAAAGTCAACTCAACACGTGCTTGCTAATCGAACAGCAGAGAAAACAGTCCACACATACTAGACTGATCCCTAGAAAAAATCTAATTAAAACACACTTGCTAACCGAGGGCACAAACCAAATTCAGAGTAAACCTTCGATAAAATGGTCAGTAAATATTAAGCTCAGTGAAAGCATAAATGTGGTAAATGAAGCTAACAAGAGTGAGGCTTGGTTTAAAATCGAATTTAGTAGTTTGCTGACTTACCTGTCTCAACGCCGTCCACAACTGCCGCTCACCTCGACTGCGATAGAAAATGGCGGCAGAAACGAAACCTAAGAAAGTTTAGTGGGCGTGTTCTTGATATTACTCCAATAAGATTTACTCTATTTTTTTCCTCCGACTTTAGTGGCCACTGGAAATGATTACAATCCAAAATTAGTAAAAATTACTCTTTTAGAGGAAAATAATGGTAACTCTGAAGAAAATACTCTCTCATTTTTCCTGTGTATGTCCAGATGCCAGCGAATGCCAGTGATGTTACTCGCTCTCAATGTCCTAATGTTTAATATTGTTTCCCTGTCATAAACTACGTTCGTCGTGGGACGTCTCACACTCAAACATTCAATCTCAATCTCACAGATCTCAAGAGGGGCCGCTGCGACTGTGCGCGCCGCCAGTTAGTCGCCCGGCAACGAGTTTACTTCCTCGTCTCCTATCCTGTTCCTAATTCCTCCTCTCGATCTTCTTTTCCTCCGTATTGTCTTCTTTATCAGAGTTGTTGGTATGAAATCCAGTTGTTCGGGTGATAAATCAACTGTCTCGCAAGCGAGTTGAAGCTCCAGAAGGTCCGCTCTAGCCTATAAGTGCGTCTCGGTGGATTTGGATACGTGGTGACCACAGCAGAGAATAAACCTCCATAACTTGATGAAGCTTGGCTTTTGAATTCCTCCAACGCATTTGACAGTATCCATAAGTCATAAGAATATTGTCACGATTTAAACTCGACAAAAATGTGAAAAAGTAAATTAAATATGTAATAAAGTAGCCTTTCAATGACGAGTCGCTCAAACATAGCGCCCCGCATCTCGTTGGCATGAAAAACCATGTTATACATGCTTTGCTTACACATCGTCGTTTTTTTGGCGACGATGATTCCTTCTCCTGTGGCGTGGCATAACTATGGTCTTTGAAAAAAATGCGGTGCATGTTCAAATTTGCCGGTAAAACTCGTCTCGCTAAACTAAGCTCTGTTCCACCGTCACGCTGGCTCAGAGTGAAAACGCGTTTGCAATTCCTGTACGACGTAGTGCTTTTTGACCCTCTCGGCAGCTCATAGACCGGAAGAAAATGGAAGCCTCCATGAAGCTTACCCGTCCTATGTAACCATATTGATATTAATATTAATTATTCTTCGCTCAGGAGGATAAGTGAGATTTTTGGCAGAGATAATTTTACACCAATGAGGACTTATTTATGAATGAATATGTTGATTTGAGGTAATAAATTACTCAAAATATTACATAGTGTCCCTTTAAATATGATCCCACCACAACTTCCTCAGTGACCTGAACTATTACTAGTTAAAACGTAATCATAGCCTCCATCGGTTGCTCTAAGAACTCTCTCGTTTAGCGATTGAAGCCAATACTTAAAAATTATTCAGTCGAATTGCTACATAAACTTGCAGTAGCAACCACACTTACTAGAATGTGTGTCATCCTAACAAATTGCGAGAGTGTGCTTGCTAAAATGCTAATGTCAGGGCTAACGTCAGCGCTAGTGTAACACCTTTTTGGATTAGCAGATTAAGAATTCTTCATGCAACAATATTCTGGGCCAGATTACTAGGTTCGACTACTGGAGCAAGATGGATAATTAATGAGACGACAGTTCAGTTTGAAGATTTATTATTCAAAAGTTGTTTCTTTAAACAGTACCAAACAAACGTAACCTTATACTTTATAAATCACAAACGACATAACCTTGGGCTCAAGTAGGAAATAAAAGAAAATAACCCGGGATTGTAATTGTCTCATGCAGGGACGGCTGGTATTAATGGGCTAACAGGGCTAAGCCCTCCCTACCTTTTACAGTAAATTTTTATTTTTTTATTAAAAACCTTAGAACATATTTTTTTATATTTTGGTAGAACCTAAAGTAGCAACAGCACCAAAAAGTGACAGAAAAACCCAGGATATATGATATATCTTGTTTTTTTTCCTGTGAATGGGCTAAATGTATTCAGCCCAAGCGGAGTAGCGTAAGCTTCCATTCAATTTTGATTGACAGGTATCGTGACACGCCCCCTTCATATGCTTCCCATTTGGGCTAAAGTCATTCAGCCCAAGCACAGTCAATAGTATCTGTCTGCGTCCTGCAAGACGGAGCCGTAACTTGTAGTAGGAGGCGTAACTTGGAGTAGGAGGCGTAACATGTAGTCGGAGGCGTGTCTAGTACTTTTCTAAATCGCGGAAGTGATCTCTTATATGTAGGGGACTCTCTAAATCGACGCCACTTCGACCTGGGCGGGGCTTTACGTCCTACGTCACTCGCTATGGGTGTGCATGTGTGCGCGTAGCCGTTTGTCTCAGGGATCTGTGCACGAACTCCCTTGCACTACAGGATTACGAGCGTCAGTGTCGTACGCGATGGAGGGTGGGTGACATTCCTACAGTCTGTGATGATAGGCCCCCACTCCATTTTGGTCAGCCAGCCAGACCACATCTCCCACTGCAACGTTCCTCTCTCTCGTGTGCCACTTGCTCCTTATGAACAGGTTAGGACCAGCCAGCTGGCACCACTTCTTCCAGAATTTGCTGACCTCTGCTTGTATGGTTTGGAGTCTCTTGTCTGGGTAACCTTCAAACTTGAAATCTCTCGGGTCTCCTCTTGGGCTGGCTCGCCCCAGTATGAGGGAATTCGGACTGATGTATTCCACACAGTCCTCTCGGCTTTGAATCCTGGCATCTATCGGTCTTTCATTTGCCAGGTTGGCTGCCATGAAAAGGAATGTTTGGAATTCCCCCCATGTGAGAACTCCATCACCACCAAGGTTGTTCAGGGCCCGCTTCACTATCTTGACAGCTGCCTCTGCTGCTCCATTTCTGTGGGGAGAGTCTGCAGGGTGAATCCTCCATGACCACTCTGTTCCATGATTGACAGCTTCCTCTTCAATCTGAGACCTGTTCAGTCTGCTCAGAAATCTGTGAAGCTCCTCAAGAGCAGGTCTGGCCCCTATAAAGTTTGTGCCAGGATCTGTCCACAATTCCCTAGGGTGTCCCCTCAGTGCAGAGAATCTTTGGTAGGCCAGCAGAAATCCCTCAGAAGACTGGTCACTCAAACATCAGTGTGTATGGCCCTTGAAGCCATGCAGCAGAATACAACCCCCCAGACTTTGAGTTTGACTCTTTTCCTCACTTCATCTTTTACCTCATAAGGTCCGAACAGGTCCATGGTTGTAAACTCAAATGGCAATGCTGGGCCTGTTCGCTCTGGTGGCAAGTCACTCATGATCTGCTGGCACTGTTTTGCCTTGTTTTTCCTGCATACCACACAACTGTCTACTACTTGTTTAGCAATTCTTCGACCTTTGATTACCCAGGCTTTTTTCCTCATCCTGAGCAAGGTTCCTGCATTCCCTCATGGTTTGCCTTGTGGGCTTCCTGTGCCAGCAATGTAGACACCCATGCCTCGTATGGTAAGACGGGCACTGCAGTTTTGTCTTCATCAAACATCCAAATCCTGCCTCCACAAACCAAGAGCTCAGAGTCCACATCTCTGTATACTGCCAGTCTGCTTAGGGTAGTGTCAAGAAAAGCTACACCTTCCTGAGCTTCACCAAAGAGATCCCTGAGGGCATCTTCACGCTCTCTCACTGTAAGCACAGTTTGCTTGGCCTTTTCCTTTAGTGATGACACTTAATTCTTAGCTTCTTGAGTTCTTGACTGGCTTTTCATCTCTATCCACTTCTTGGCAGCTCGCCATATCCAGGCGATGATCCTGACCAGCTTGGACAAGGAGCTGTAATTCCTCACTTCCAGTAGGTTCTTTATTTTCCATCTCCTGGGTGGCCTTCCTGCCAGAAGAGCTGGATCAGCGGCCATACTTTTCTCTTCACTTTCATCCTTCAGGTCTTTTTGTGGGGCACTTGCTTGGCTTATTTTTGCTTGAGCCCTTGTCATTCCTGCTGAGAATGCCTTTCTCTGGAGTCTCTCTAGCGTGCGCTGCAACCTCTCCTGCTGACTTTTTAGGCCACTCCTCCACTGGCCACTTTAGGAACTCTGGTCCATCCTGCCATGTGGAATCCACCTTTAGAACTTCATGAGTGCCTCCTCTTGTAATGATGTCAGCAATGTTAAGCTCTCCAGGGATCCACCACCAGTCTTCAACTGGGCCAGCCTTCTGGATTTCACCCACTCTGTTCGCAAAGAAAGTTTGGTACCCATAACTCTCTCTTTGAATGGCTCCTAGGACTGTTTGACTGTCCACCAGATGGAGCCATCGCTCTATCTCCAGGCCTCCATGCTTCTCAACATACTTCCTGAGCCTGGCTGCAAAGACTGCGCCGCAGATTTCAGCCTTCACGGCCTCCCCTTTCTGATCCAGTGGAGTCGACTCTACAAACCGGATATCGACTCCTTCACTTGTGTTCCACCTCAGGTACATCACAGCTCCATATGATTTGTCACTCCCGTCTGAGAATGTGATTCCCCATGGTTTCCCTTTCCAGTGAGCTGGTGTCAGGTTTCTTTGAAACTGAACTTGTCCAAGCTGCGCATACTCCTCAAACAGCTGAATGGCTTCTTCTCTGAGGCTCTCTGACAGTGGTTTATCCCAGGTCTCACGGGTCAACTTCCCTCCTCCTGCCTCCTGGAATGCTCTCCTAACAAGGATAGCGCCCTTCTGTTTCAGAGGTGATACCAAACCGATGGGGTCGTAGAGTCCAGCTACTTGGCTTACCAGATCCCTTCTTGTCAGCGGGTTAGGCGTTCCAGGTTTCACCTCCATTCTGAGAAGATCCTTGCCTACTCTCATCTTCTTTTTCCTTTTGGAAAAGTTGATTGAGTTCATCATGTAGAGCTTGTCATCCTCCACCTTGTAACCAATGCCCAGGGCTTTGTTATCTTCATCCCTCATTTGGTTTGGGAGGATGAAGGTTTTCTTATTCTCCATCCCTTCCACTCTTGATGTCAGGACCTTTGCTGCAGCCTCTGGCCTCCCACTTTGGCCTGACCGGACCCACGGTTTGAGAAAGAAGCCTCCGGCTCTCAGAATTTCTTCAACCCCTTCAGTGATCTTGTCTAGTTCCTCCAGGCTGTTATGGGAAGTTAGAATGTCATCCACATAACTGTCCTTTTCCAGGACTCTGCGCTCCTCTTCCATGTGAGCAAAGATGGCCAATCTTGCTGTCTCTCGCATAGCTACCTGTGCAATGCAACTGGCTGGTCTGTCTCCAATGTTCACCCTTGTGATGGTATATTGACCCATCTCCTCGTCTGGATTGTCCCTCCAAAGGAATCGATGGAGATGCATCTCGCGCTCTTCTAGCCACACTGAATTATACATCTTCCTGATGTCTCCAAGTGCAGCATACACACCTCTTCTGAATCTCAGCAGCACAGCTCTGATCGGGTTTAAAACATCTGGCCCCTTTAGCAGAATATCATTCATGCTCACTCCCCTGCACTTCTGGCTGCTGTTCCACACAAGCCGGACTGGAGTCGTCACTGAGTGAGGGTTTGGCGCCACCAAATGGCTTACATACCACACTGGTCCTGTCCACTTGCTGATGACATCATTAGTGAGTTTTACGGCTGCACCCCTCTCAACCATCTCGTGGACCTGGGCTGTGTATGCTGATTTCCACTCTGGCTCCCTCCGTAGTTGTCTTTCTGTTCTCAAGAATGTAGCCTCAACTGCACCTTTGTTGTTGGGGAGCGAGGCAGGATCTTCTGTCCATGGATACTTTGCATCCCAGTGCGGAGATGTTGTGTGGGAGTCTCCTTGGACATAGGTGAGTCCTTCTTTTATTATTTCAAGCTCCCTTTCTTCAGCCAGTGTCATTTCCTTTCCTCCTGGTTGGCAGTTTCCACAGCGACATCCTCCACACTTTGGCTCACAGGCTGCTCCGATGCTGTCCCATCTCCACCACTCCAGGAACTCACGGTTTGCAGCAGCTGTAACCGTTCCCTTGGCACTGTCCTTTCGCTGCATACGGGCTGCTTCAGTACTTGGGCTCTCAACTATCTCCTCATACTTGACTGCAGCAGTTCTCATGGAGCGAGCGAAGTGTGTTTTAGACTCATGTGCTGCCACCTCTATCTCCTCGAACAGGTCGGGGTGTGTTCCGCCCACTGTCATTCCCAATGGACTCTTAACCCTTTGTGGAGCAAGTCTTCCCTCGCGATGGCTGATGAGCAGATCAATCTTTTCCGGCCTCCTTAATTCCTCCAGCTTTACTTCTGGGAAGAACTTCTGCCAACTTTTCCGGCTTGACAACTTTGTGCACCTTGGCAATCTCATCCAGGCCGTAACAGATCAGTTCATGAGCCTTCTCCGCTCCTTTGGGGGTCTTCACTCTGACTCGAAGAAGATATCTTTTCGTGTTCACCTCGATGGTCATTCCGCCTACACCATGCACAACCAGGGTTACTTCTTCACTCCGCAGCCTCAGCCTGTGTGCAGCCTTATGGGTGATATAGTTCGTGTCTGAGGCAAGATCAATCAGAGCTCCATCAGCATCATTCAGATTCAGATTCAGAAGACTTTATTGCCATGACATGTAAACACGTTTGGAATTTGTTTTGGTACAGTGGAGTTCACAACAGGACAGACAAGACAGGACAAGACATTGCAAATGTAAATAAATAATATAATAAATATAGAGTGCCAAAGTGCAGAGAGCTCACGTGATTGGGTACAACAGACCATTAGATCACTGGATCACTGAGTGGGGAGACAGGTCAGGGGGGGGGGGGGCAGTGCATTTAGGAGTCGGATGGCCGTGGGGAAGAAGCTGTGCGAATGTCTAGTTTTTAGAGTCTTTAGTGGCCGCAACCGTAATGACAGGAAGCTCGCACAGGCCACTTTTCTTTAATAGCTGGGACTGGTGGTTCTTTATGCCACCCTCTGTAGCTTTGTTTGTGAATGCCATTCTGCACCTTTCTGCAGCTCAGCCAAGAATCCTTCCTGTTCGGCTGTCAGTTTGCTCTTTCCTCTGCCGTCTTTCCCACTTCTCTCCTCGTTTCCACTCTTGTATTCTCCTTTGGGGCAAATAAAGTAATGGTGATCTGAGGAGTCTCCCTTCTTACAATCTTTGTTCCTGCATAGGAAAGTGTCTCTGCAGTATCCATCATCTTCATGACATCCAAGACATTTTCTGCATGCTCCCAGCTTCTTTACAACAGCATTCTTCTCTTGTAGCTTCAGCCCTTTGAACTTTCTACAGAAGAAAATCTTGTCACTGTGCCTTCCATCACCGCAGACAACACATACATCTTCCAGCCCTCCTTTCTTTGTGGTTCTTGTAGAAGCATACTTTCTTTCATATTTCTTCTCACGTTCTGGTTTTCTCCATCTTCTCCACAAACCGTATGTAGCGGACGGGACCTACGTCCGCTTGGTAGGGGTAAATCACTCTTCCCTGAATGGCTGGAAGTCAGAGGATCTAGGTCCCTAACCCCCAGAACTATTAGTCTCGTGTCTGCTCTACCTACTCAGTTGAAGTACAATAGCTTAGGCTTTAGGATTTTAACCTGTCACGTGAAGACCTAAAGGACGGACTATCAGAAAGTATCGGTGTGTCTTACCCTGTATTCCCCCTAACCAATATACTTTAAGGACAGAGGATGAGACGCCCCTACTTCAGAGAAGATGGAAAAATAAAAGCAGTAGTGTAACAGTTGAAAAACGAGTGGTTATTTATTATACTAAGCACTAGTCTTCTGATATTAGATAAAATAGGAAAGTAATAAAATAAAATGAAATAAAATAATAAATGTATAAATCAAATGTATGTAACCACCATATAATGTCCAAAATCTTATATCAACAACATCCACTTCACCAGAGTGCTCAATAACACTTTCAGTTTGGATCAACAACACTATCAGCAGGTACCTCTAATACCATACACTGCAGATGAACCTCACATGTAAATAGCAACAGCATATATAACTAATATAATTATAATTATATAACTATATAATTATAACCTCAGAAACGTTTTTACACAATACACATAACCACACTCAATGTCCACTCTTAGTTCAATGTTCCTTTTGGTTCGGATTGTCCACCTCACGTATGTGCCGACCGTTCACCAATTGAACATGCCCATCGCGAGCGCGTTGCTGTCCGTGGGGAATGGTAGAGTCCTGTGTGGCAGGGTAGCCTATTTACTCACCCAACGCACCGTGTATCAATGGCTTTGGAGAGGGAGGTGGAGGGAGAGAGCAGGTGAGACGAGCCACAGATACGTCCCGGGCTGCAGCAGTGAACTGGCTGGCTCTTCGTTCTCTGGCGTGACAAGGCTTCCAACGTTGGCGACGGGCTAGTAATATAGCTGAATAAACACTTTGCACTACCTAGCAAGGATGGTCGCCTCGCACTATGCAAACTATACTGGTTGACACCGGATGAATCTTCAGCACTGATGGCGTGGAGTCTTCCACACTTCCACTCGCCACTCAAGCCGTAAATGTTCCGTAGCTCAGATTAAAACATGTCGCACACGCAATAACTAAGAGCTAAACTGTTCTTTTACTGATCTATCATATCGAAATCTCCGTCCGCCATGGCACCGCGCCGAGCCGCCGTCTTCCTCTCCGTGTTTCCCGCCGACCTCCTTTTTTCCCGCCCTCTCCTCCCATTCGCCAGGGCACCTGCATGCAAGTCATTGATTGGCCGAGCCTATGACCAAGTTCAGTGGTGCGATTGGGTGAGGCTATTTTGAGGGAAAGGTTATCATAGGGGCTACATATCAAGAAATATATGCACACTCTAGGTGTACACCTACACGTAGCTGGTTAAGTCTCTCTAGGATCTCTTCTTGATTCTTCAGGAACTTCAGGAGCATGTCAAAGTGGTTGTCTGTGGTGACATTATTGCTAGAATTCACCATAAAGGCTAGCCAGTCTCTCTTTACAAAGTCGGGTAACTTGCTCTCAATGGATTTAATGACGAGAGGGTTCTTGATTGCGCCAGAGTTTCCCAGCTCTGGTAGGTCTGCTAGGGATTTTTCCACTGCTTGGATCAGGTCGATGACTCTCCTTGGCTGGCTTCCCCTTGCAGGGGGTATTCGCTCCAACTCCTCCAGGATTTCTATGGCAATGGTTGATTTATTTCCATACCGGTTGTCAATGACTCTGAACATATCCTCTGCAGTGTTGTAGGTTGACAGCCGGATATCCTTCCCAATCTTGTCATCCACGCTGTCCAGGAGTTGAATTTTCTTGACTTTGGCTGAGCCAGACGGCTCTCCCTGTCTTTGAAGGCTCTCCCAGTCTTTCTTCCATCTGTGGTATTCTCTTTTGCAGCCTGAGAAGATGGGCAGTGTGGTTGGTTTTATTCTGACAATTGGTTTTGCTGGCGGGGGATGTGCTCTCACTGCTTCAGGTCCTGAGGCTCCTGCAGCCAGTGCATCCTCTGACATCCTCCGTGCAGTGACAAACTCAGCCTTCCTCAGTTCAAGGTTGCCTTTTAAAGCTTTCAGGTCCTTGACCCTGCCATCTAGCCTCTCTTTTTCAGCCTTGGGGATCCACCGCTCCCAGGTTGACATAACTTTGGCAGCCTCATTGATCCTTTTCTCCAGTAGAGTCAGGTGCATCTCATATGCATCCAGGTGAGTACTTTCCACAGGTAACTTCTCCGCCCGACCGCAGGCCTTCTCTCCTTCAATGATTGCAGTTGTGATTGCGTATTGGCCATATCTGGACCACAGGTTTGTTTGGACAATTCTTCTCACCTCTCCAAACCTTGCTTCTGCTTCGTTGGCGGTTCTCTCAATGTCTAGCTCCTCCTTCTCTTCGAGAACCGCGTCTTCCTCTTCTGACTCTTGAGACTCAGCCAAAAGCCCTGTCTTGTAATCATCATTCGCTTCAAGAACGATTTTCCGGCAGTATGAGAGCTCGGCGAACTCCTCCCTCAGCTCTGCTTCCACCATGCTGTCTGCCCCTTTGCTGAGGAAGTTGGCCTGTCTGGTGAAGGTGCTTTTCGCAGTGGTTCTCTCCTTCTTGAGCTGCTTCACCGTCTTTCCCACGACATCTTCCGCCATCTTGACCTCACGGACCAGCACAGCTCTCTTCTCCTGCGTCAACAGCTTTTCCTGGTCTTCCAAGGCCTTTTATCCTCTTCTCCAAGATGCTCCGCTGGTTTTCAACTGTCAAGTTATCTGGGTTATGTTCTCATTTGTGCTTGCCTAACTTCAAATGGCACTGTTAGACAGAGGACGCAGGACAGCTCAAATCCTTCTCCTTGATTTTATTGAACCTGAATTGTTTAGAACATGAACAACAAACATTCCGTATTGTGATTCGGATTCGGATTAGGATTAGGATTAGGTTGAAAATCTATTGATAAAGAGAAATTAAATCAAGTTAGTTCTCAAATGAATCAAATGCCTAATCAAACATTTTAATCAAATCCAATAAATCTGTTAGATATCATGAACAGATCCAAATAAATCGGTTAGATATCATAAACAAATTTATCTAATTACAATATCACTATGATATCTAATATCATTGTGTTGTATAATAGCAATGGTCTTCCACACAAACATTTCCCCCATGTGCGCCTCCACCAAACGTGCCCAAGGACAACTACACCTTAGTTCAAAAATAAATTACATACCAATGCGTGCTCTCGTGTCCTCCAATGCACAAACCCTTCATAGCCCGGCCGGAAATCGCGGACCTTTATTGCCTCACCTCACTCACCTCACGTGCCGTAATCAGCCAAGTGCCGCCCGGTGTGTTTACAAATCGAACACGTGTGATTTGCGCATTTCACCTCCACGCCACTAGAGGTCGTCATCAACGATGCAATGCTATTTTTTTAATCTAAATGCGACCTCTGTCTTTACAGTCCTGCATGAGATAGAAAACAATGAATTAAAATAAATATTACTGATAGAAACAAGACAAGAACAATGTCACTAACATGAGGATAGTTATGAGAAAGCCTTCATATTACAGCATTCACATTACAAGCCCTCATTTTATATATATTTGCCGGTCTTCAATACATGGATTTCTCAGGTACGTCATCACTGTTGCAATGTGCAAACTCGGGGCAGAAAGAAGCAAGCAACATCTACTAGCCTGTACAGTATAGAGTATTTTGTGACTGTTCAGTGTGCATCTCAAACGTGTGCATCGAACTAACTTCACCGAGGTGGCGAAAGCTGGGGTTTCTCCCAACGTTTAAACAGTAGGCCTAAGCGTTCGAACATTTCATAAAGAATGTTAAACAGTATCACAACCACAAGTAGTCTGCCCTAGTTCTAGAGTTCATTAAGCTTGTAAAAACAAAAAAAAACATTCTTGTTAATCCACTTCTTTTTACTTACCGACATGAATATCTGAAGATCCGACTTCAAGGAAGATCTTGTGTTAACCGTGATTTACAAGGCTTTTTTTTTACTGCGTAAAGAGAAGATCTTGCGTGGACCGCGATTTAGAAAAGTACAAGTTACGCCTCCTAGTACAAGTTACGCCTCCTACTACAAGTTACGCCCACTACAAGTTACGCCTCCATCTTGCAGGACGCAGACAGACCCTACTCAGCACAGTAGCGTAAGCGGCCATTTCATTGTGATTGGCAGGTGTCGTGACACGCCCCCATTTGGGCTAATTTCATTTAGCCCAAGCACAGTAGCGTAAGCTTCCATTGACGTTTGATTGACAGGTGCCCTGACACGCCCCCTTCATATGCTTCCCATTTGGGCTAAATTAGTTTAGCCCAAAGGCTGACCTTGGACCAGCTAGCACAGTAGCTACAGTACAGTGACCTTCGACCAATCACAGCACAGTAGCACAAGTGCAGTAAGGCGTATGTGTGTTTTTAAACGTTTCTATCATAATTTATTTATTTAAATAAATGAATAAACTTTAAATGTCCTCATCCTCATCCTCATCGTCATCCGCTTATCCGGGGTCGGGTCGCGGGGGGAGCAGCTCAAGCAGGGGGCCCCAGACTTCCCTAACTTTAAATGTATCCGTGAAATATATTTGTTTCTGTCACACAAATTAAATGCTGACTCATCTATCTAACATTTTATTATTACGCAGTGCATTACGGAACGCACTGCTTTTACTGTCAGGAGTGCGGTCAGAATATGGCCGGTAATAGTGCATTTGTAAGCTGGTCAACAACGTTTCTTATCGATACATTAAAAAAGCATACGTCTAAATAACCCAACATGACATGACAAGTGTGTAGAGAAAGTGGCCCCTCTCCCAGCTGCATTTCAGCGACAGGCAGTAACAATAAGGTTCTCTAAGGAATCGGAAATGATCAAATTTAATGTTGCATACAACATTGCCAAAGAGGAGTTGCCATTCACCAAATTTAAATCCGAAATTATTTTTCATGAAGAAAAATGGATTAAACGTCAACCCGACGTATAGCAATGAGATGGCATGTGCACAATTCATTGCGGTATTAGGCGACACCTTAAAGCAAAAGACAGCTGCGGACGTCGGAAACGCCACATACATGTCCTTCACGATTCACGGCGAGACAGACGTCTCGACCAAAGAGTGTGTGATCGTCTACAGCCGCATTTTTGCACAAAGGGAGACATTTTAATTGTTTAATACTTTAAGCACGAAAAAAGTTTTATTTTGCTTAATGGATTAGTTCGAAATGTTCAATTTCAGCTCAGTGAAGCACTTTAAACACCTTATTTTTCTTTTTATTTATAATTGTGCTTAAAATAAAGACACGCATTTCTCTACACCTTATTCTTGTTTAAAAATCATTCACATTATATGAAAGTTAAGAACAGAGATATAAAGGCGACCTCATGGCGTCTGGCCCTGTATTGATAAATGTTAGCCCACCCACCCAAAAGCACCACCAGCCGTCACTGGTCTCGTGTGTGGTGATTGTTCCGTGTTGGATTCTCGCACAATATGCGGAATAGTAGTGGCCGTGCGGATCCTACCACTCAATCGATAACTCACAACCTGTCCAAAGAATTTCAAATGTTCATCTCAGTGGATCCTGCTTCAATGGTAGCTCGCCATCTTTGGACGGGATCGGTCAGTGTGGAATCAATCAAGCGTCAAAAGGATTTTTTTTTTTACAAAAGGATTTTCGCAAGAGAACTGGGTCGCTCGGTTCTCTGACGGTTATCTGACTAAAGCAATAGCACAGTGGCTTGTTCTGGCTCGGAGCATAAACACATGCTTTCCTCTCCGTCTCATCTCCCTACGTGCGCAACTCACGGCACTCTCACGCGACCAACTCCTCCCGCAAACAACAGTTCACACTTCAAAATAAAAGTAACTTATATTGAACTTCAATCGAAAACCAACGTAACGTAACCTCATACACTTCAAACTAAATAGTTAGATCAACACAACATTTTAACCAAGTATATGCCTAAGAAAACCCTCCAATTAATGCTTTAGTAGCCCTTATATTGACAGGGTTACACTAGCATCCACGCTAGCATCACCGCTGCCTGAACATCTTAAAAAGTAGTCAAATTCTGCTGGAAAAAACACCCATTCTTGCAAAACTGCCTACACGTACTCCGCGCTCTAACCTAAGCATATATCAATCAGACCAACTGTTGTAAATTCCCTATTAGTTTGTAATATCGTATTGTGTATATATATATAATGTATATAGCGTTATTTCTATTCAGGCACTTTGGGCAGCCCAGGTAGCGCCGTAGGGTCCTAGAGTTACGAGTTGTACGGGGCTGCGCCAGAGCTTGTTGCGCGCGACTGCTTAACACGCCACGACAGAGAATGCGTTCGTGAAGAGTGAGTAATATTGAACCACGTGTATTTACGTGATATAAATGTTATATACATTCCGTAACTCGGTTCCTTATAGTAGCCGTGATTTGTGTGGTTCTGCTACTGTGTTAATTGATTTACTCACGAATTGGGTAGCTAGTGTATTAGCCTGCACCTCGTATAGCACGTGTGCGTCACGCTGCCGCACCATGTCGGCCGTTATATTGCATTATTGTGTTAAAGGTCCCATGACATGAAAATCTCACTTTAGGAGGTTTTCTAACATAAATATGAGTTCCCCTAGCCTGCCTATGGTCCCCCAATGGCTAAAACTTGCGTTTGGTGTAAAACGAGCACTAGCTGTTCTGCTCGACTTTGAAAAAACGGAAGCTCAAGTGCGCTGATTTGGAATGTCTGTATTTATGACGTCACCAAGAATCTCAGCTCCTCCCCTTACTCTGCCTGGCCCGCCCAGAGACGTTGGCCGCCAATGAGACTCGACCGTGCGAGCGCCACATGTGTGTGTGTGTGTGTGTGTGTGTGTGTGAATACACACACTGTAACGCAAGTGTTTCTTGTCGGTTCTTTGACGTCTCTTGTATTTCCACAACGAAACTGTTGTGGGGGTTATCTGAGCCATGGTTGAGAAGGAATTGGGGGGGAAAGGAACTTTGGCTTTGACTCGCTGAAGTACATGAACTGCGACATGCCGCCGGTTGCCGCGAGGCACCATCGCCCGGCAGCGGGCAGCCGGCAGCGGGCAGCCGGCAGCAGGCAGCGCCCGGTTCAGTCAACTTCAGGTTGATGTGAAAGTGGAAGAACCAGAGACGTCGCAGAACCCGACAAAGTCGTTTGTGATTCATAATATATCGTCTGGAGGCGCACACAGCTTTTGGCCGTGATAATATGTATTAAATTATATAGATTTCTATGTATTATATGATATTATTTAGATATAGAGCTCCAGGACTGTAACGCAAGTGTTGTACCCTTCCTTATTATTTGGATAACCGTTCTGCTTTTGGTGTTATGGCGCATAACCCGTCGGACTCTCGTCTCTGGTATTTCTACAACGAGACTCGTATTGGGGGTTATCTCAGCCACGGTTGAGAAGGAATTGGGGGATAGGAACTTTGGCTTTGACTCGCTGAAGTACATGAACTGCGACATGCCGCCGGTTGCCGCGAGGCACCATCGCCCGGCAGCGGGCAGCCGGCAGCAGGCAGCGCGCGGTTCAGTCGACTTCAGGTTGATGTGAAAGTGGAAGAACCAGACACGTCGCAGAACCCGACAAAGTCGTTTGTGATTCATAATATCGTCTGGAGGCGCACACAGCTTTTGGCCGTGGTAATATGTATTCAATGATATAGATTTCTATGTATTATATGATATTATTTAGATATAGAGATCCAGGACTGTAACGCAAGTGTTGTACACTTCCTTGTTATTTGGATAACCGTTCTGCTTTTGGTGTTATGGCGCATAACACGTCGGACTCTCGTCTCTGGTATTTCTACAACGAGACTCGTATTGGGGGTTATCTCAGCCAAGGTTGAGAATGAATTGGGGGGAAGGAACTTTGGCTTTGACTCCCTCAAGAACATGAACCACGACATGGAGGAGAAAGGGATTGTTGGCGGCGTATGTCTCCCGCTTGAGACCCCCTGAGGGACCACCGCCAGAGGCGGAGGTGCCTAAGCGCTGCCCGGAAACGATCCCTTTCTCCTCCTTGTCGCGGTTCAGTCTACTTCACATTGATGAGGACGTTGAAGAACCTGGAACGTCGGAGAACCCAACGCGGTCGTTTGAGATTCATAATATCGATTCACACAGCTTTTGGCCGTGATAATATATATTATATGATATAGATATCTATGTAGGCTAAATGATAATATTTAGATATAGAGCTCCAGGACTCCCGTGTGTTCTAGAATATTTACAGAACACGGCTAAAGGCTGTGCGCCTCGCCGTTGCGATACATCCACTGTAAACAGAGCGCATGGTACCGTGGCTGCAAGCTGCTCAGGGCCACACCCCCACCCTCCTCCTTGACCCGCCTCACTCCTCCTCATTTGCATTATAGCTACAGACACCAAAACAGCGCATTTGGGGGAAGCTCAATGTGCGACTGGCTCGGAGTGGCTGTAACTCTGCACCACGGCTGAATTTCGGGAACGTCTTTGAATACGGTGTTAGTTGCCCACTAATACCAATATTAAAGAATACATAAAATAGCATGTCATGGGACCTTTAACGTGTGCATGTGGCAGCTATTTATGCCAGTTATGTTTATATAGCATTTATGGGATGTTTTTAGTACTAGAGCCCGGTGTTTTAGTAGGTAAATCTAGTGATAACTATCTGTCTATTTCTTATTCTGTCTTACAGAAAAACCATTCCTACATCATTCATTCATTCCTACATCATTCCTACATCATTCATTCATTCATACATCTGTTCATCCATTCCGTCATTCATTTGGTTATTTATTGAAGCCATCATTGATGTCATTCGTCTGCAAGAGATAAAAACATCCTGAACTGTTCCCTGTGTATGCGTCTACTCTCTGACCGGAGTTACCGTCCTGGATAAAGTGATCCCAGCAAACACACACATACATTCTACAATATTGGTCCTTCGAACCGGAATACTTCACCCACAACGGAGCCATGGACGCACAGAGAACAGCAGCAGCCGAAAGCGGAACACAAGGACGAGGAAGGCCGCGACAACTTCCAGCACACATGCAGGGCTATCAGGTCAGCTTACCACAGTCCCTCATGCCTTATACTGCCTCCTTCAAAGACGACATTGAGAGTGCCAGCGCACAGCAGCTGCGGTCACTCAGCCTGCAGACCGAGTCCGCCGTTACAGGTGACCAGCTATACACCGCGCTCGGGCCCCTTCCCTGTCCCTTTTCGCCAGGAGCAGTCGACGATAAGGCGAGTCAATCGGACATAGCATCGGATGCTAGCAGTCTGCCCAGCCACCAGCACGTGTCTGTGGGGCTCCAATCGCCACCCCCCTCCGAACAGAGCTGCTACAGTCGGCGCTTAACAGAGTACAGCTTCGATGCAAGCGGACCAGGTCCTCCTACGCAACAGCACACGCCATATACTGGTCTAGGTGTCCCGTCGAACCAATCACCTTGGTTGGACCCCCAACCAGACAGCCGTGTCATTCAGCAGCAGCCGTTATCCCCCCAGCCGGGACCACCTACCCAGCCTCAAGATATGCTGCCGCTAACATCGTCGCTGTGCACAACAACCGCAGTATTGCGGTCTCAAACAGGTTGTACACTAGGCCAAAGGCAGCAGAGCTACATGTTGACTCAGTCCCTGCCATCAACAATAACTTCTGCACCGCTATTCGGAGCAGTTCCTAGGCCGCCAGTTCCCACTGCGACGAGTATGGTCATGACACAGTCTAACTCCCAGGCGATGCAAGCAGTGGGCCAACAACTGTCAACAGCAGCGGGGTACCAGCCTGCCTTCCATCCAAACCAGCCTGTGTCATCGCCTGTGCAGATCATGTGCGCCAATATGCCAACGGCCGTACAGGCCCAATATCAGCCTACGCCAATGACACTTGTCTATCCAGCGTATCAATATGCTCCAGCTACGCTTGCACAGCCTACATATCCACCCCAGACTGCATATCAATATGTTCAAGCTACGCCTGCACAGCCTACATATCAACCCCAGACTGCATATCAATATGTTCAAGCTACGCCTGCACAGCCTACATATCAACCCCAGACTGCAACAGCGCAGTACCCCGCACACCAGTTACCAGCTGCAGATGCTCTCCAGCCAGTGGGCCAGCACCCAGGAGGCATGCCTCAGCAGTTTACCTGTCAACCACCCACATGGGCAGTGGCGCCCTTACCATACACACCTGCTGTCCCCCCGCAGACAGCGTATCAGCCTCCGCCAGTCATCCCAACTCAGCCAGCCTATCAGCTGGTGCCTCTAGCACCGTACCAGCTGAGCCATCATCCACAACCGGTGTACCACCCCAAGCCTGCTCCAACTATTCAGCCAGCCTATCAGCTGGTGCCTCCAGCACCGGTCCAGTATGCCCTTCCGCCCCAGTATAAACCAACACAGATGCCATCCGCTCTCCAGCCTCCCAGGCAGCCAGTCCCAGGATCAAAACTGCCTAAGTTGGTCAACGAAAATGAGAGAGACTTCACTGACCTGAAGATGGCGCTGGACCACCTACTCAGTCCCCACACTGAACTCTCTGAGCATTACAAGTACTGTGTACTTATGGAGCACCTGGTTTTGGATGAAGCCAGGTTGATAGCACAGTCCTGCAGGCATTATGCGCAGCCCTACACCGCCGCCATGCAGGCCTTACAGCGGCAATACGGACAGCCACATCAACTCGCGCAAAGTGAGATTGCCACGATCCTGAACTCTCCTGACCTCAAAGCAGGAGATTCCAAAGCCTTCCAGAGCTTCGCCCTTAGCGTCGACCTGCTAGTGGGGATGCTTACATCGCTGGAAGGGCCCAACGGAATGGAAGTGATGTCGACCGGCCATGTCGATCAGCTCCTGAGTAAGCTCCCTAAGCAATCGAGGGACGGCTTCCAGTACGGCCCCGTCTGGACTAAGAGGCCGTGAGCATCCTGGAAGCACGCACTGAGAGGGTGAAGGTCATTGACACATTCCGGTACGCCACACCTCTGCTCCGGGCTAAGGACGCGCCACTGCTGAAAGCCGCTGCTGAAGCAGTCATGCCAATGCTCCGCAGCACAGAACGCCGACTGGAAAAGGACCCAGCTAAGGCTAAAGTCTACGAAGCAGAGATCCAAAAGCTCATCAAGCTCAGCAAAGAAGAGACGGATAAGTCCAGCGAGTCATGGTTTATTCCCCATCACCTCGTCCATCACAACGGCAAGGATCGCCTAGTCTTTGATTGCTCCTTCACCTACTGCGGCCTCTCCCTTAATGAGCAACTCCTCCCAGGTCCAACCCTTGGACCATCGCTCATCGGGGTCCTCCTGTGATTCCGGCAGTATGCTGTCGCCATCAGTGGAGATATCCGGGCAATGTTCCATCAGGTTCGGCTCCTACCAGAGGACCGGCCATTGCTGAGGTTCGCCTGGAGGAACCTGCGACGAGAAGAGCAACCTAACATCTACCAGTGGCAGGTCTTGCCGTTCGGTACAACATGCAGGCCATGCTGTGCAACGTTTACGTTGCAGAAGCAAGTCAAAGACCACGCAGAGGGAAACGAAGACATCCTGCTGTCCATAGAGCAGTCGTTACGTGGACAACTGTCTCCAGAGCCTTTCAACACCCGAGCCAAGCTCCTCGTGGACAAGATGCGGCAGTGTCTGGCCTCAGGAGGATTCGAGATCCGGCAGTGGGCAAGTAACTTCCCATCTGTCGTCTCCCATCTGCCTTCCACTGCCAGATCAGAGAGCACAGAGCTATGGTTAGCTGAGAAGAGCACCGACCCTCAGGAGCCGGCTCTGGGCCTACGGTGGCATTGTCCGACCGATCAACTTGGCTACAAGCCCAAGCCGATGGAGAGCGAGATTCCCACCATGCGCCACGTGTACAAGGTGCTGGCCAGACAATATGATCCTCTTGGATTCATCATTCCCTACACAACGTGGGCCAAGGTTCTCGTTCAGAAACTGTGGGCGAAGAAGAGGAGCTGGGACGACCCAAACCTTCCTCCTGACATCCTCGAGGCCTGGTCCAGCTGGGAGAGGGAACTTCCCGAGCTGGTAAATATCTCCATACCGCGAACCTACGCACCACAGGACATCGCCAATGAAGCCACAGAGTATACAATGCATGTCTTCTGTGATGCCTCTGAACAGGCATACGGTTCGGTAGTTTACCTCACAACGAAGAGTGATGACACCGTCCATTAGGGATGTGTCGGTCGCGACTGATTCGTTACAACAAACGAATCCCGAACCTGAACGACAAGAACTGGTTCCCCAAAACAAGAAGAACTGGTTCTTTGATTCTTTTTTTTTAACATAAACCAAACATATGGTTACGTAAATAAAATATACAAACGAACAGAGCTCCGTCTCCCCGCGACTTCCATTGATTGAGTCTACAACTTTCTCAAAGATTCAGCCAATGAGAGGTAGCAATGGTGTTGGAATGGCACCTGGGTAAACCAATGACAAGGCGGTACTGTCGAATATGCGCGCTTTCTCTGTCTGACGTATCTTGGGTCATACCATTCGACTCATATATCCCCCTACATTTTTTCGAAAATAGACTTGACCTCCATCTGTTTATTGGATAAACGCATTTCCCAATCCCAGGAGTCTTTGCTCCATTCTACGTCAATTTAAGAACAAACAAAGAAATTAAACTGCAGTTCGTATTTTTTATTTATGACCATGCAAGTTCTGTAATGCCTGAACAATGAAGAATTAAATGTAAAGTAAAATAAAATTATAAATGTAAAACCATGAATGAAATATAGAGTAAGCAAGTGGTATAAATATTGGTGGGACGTTCGACATACTATATAGCAGGCATCTCCAAACGGCGGACTGCGGTCTTGACGGTCCTATCGGGACCCACGACCAATTAAAAAAAATATATATATAAAAAAAAGTTTTTTTATTTTTTATTTTTTTTAAGATGTAATCTGACGTAACGAACGAATCAAAACGAACGAATCAAATAAACGAATCGTTATAGTGAACTGAACTGAAAGAACTAGTTCCCGGAAAAGAATCATTTTGCCCATCCCTACCGTCCATGTCTCATTCGTTATGGCAAGGTCTAGGGTGGCTCCGAAGCGCCAGCAGTCAATGCCACGTCTAGAGCTCTGTGCAGCATTGACAGGAGCAGGCGCGTCGTTAGCAATTGAAAACATCCGGGGCTTTAGCCCGGGGGGGGGAGCACCGTCCTGACTCCTGCGTGCTACGGTATCTTAATACATTTAATAATGAATTAATTAATTAATGTATCGATTAATTAATTAAGGGCGCCCCCAACACATAGGTCGCCTATGCCGAGCGCCAGGGCAAAAATAAGACATTAGAATAGCCTATAGCCTGCGTGCACCTACCCGATGTCAAGAAGCCATCGCTGCTCCGACGGACCTTTCTCCCCCAGCCAGGCAACGGCAAGTAAGTAGTGGTCTGCTTTTATGTTTCATTTTTAAGTTATTACTTATTGTCAGTGTAGGTTTAATGTTACAGATAAAAACATGCTTTATATTTAGTCAGCATTTCAGAGTTCTAATGTTTTCCCGGAATATGCATTCCTAAACTGTTCACGTCAAGTTCTCTTTAAGATCGCATGAGATGATATGTGCTATCGCGCGACCTGTAACCAGGAAGTAAACACTCGCTTGCATGAAATGATATGCGCTATCGCGCGACGTGTAACCAGGATGTAGATTTAAATAATGAAAAAATAATCTTCCCAGACTGTTTCCGTTACTTGCTTATGCTGTATGCAAGTTGTTTAAGAAGCTTATCTCCATATAAATCTGAGCTGTACATGAATCTGATTTCGACTCCTTCCTCCACTTCACTATTCATGTTCTGTTGCTTGCAGTTAACTACAGCCGCCCTTCCTGGGTAACGCCACCACCAATCCCTGGTCATCCATTGAAGCCATCTCTCTCACTCTGCACAGTCACACTGTTGCCGCTTCATTCTCATTGTCTCATAATCTCATTATTATGGCTGCCGTGGATGCTTTAAAAAATAAACATTTTTCTCTTAGGTAAAATCAAACCAGTGGGATGTTAGATTGAAAACCTCAAAAGCAATGTATTAAAAATTGAAAGACAGTCCTATGTGAAGTTTCTTTTTTGGGGATTTTCAAAATGAGGTACCAGAATGGATTGTCAACCCACTGTTTCTCAACCCTCTCCGATTATAACTATGAGTAGTAGTATTGCATGCATACAGTACTCACATCAGCGCCACAGTAAGCCTATAGAGGCTGCAACCATTTGCTTCTCAAAAGATTGTAGTGTTTTAGAATGAACAACCACTAGAGAGACAAGACAAGACTAATTTTGATTGACAAGTTGGCTAGATTTATGTATTTATATAATTTTTTTATTTATAAGAATGAAAGAAATTGTGTAATGAAAGAATAAAACAATGATCGATGCATTTTATTTTGAATAACATCTTGCTCCCGCGGCCAGTGCCAGCGCCGGCATTGCAAGGGGAGGGATATTACGTACATTTGCAGGAGGCGGGATAAGTGCGGCCGCTGTCACTCAGGTTTGTTTTGGTTTGAGCAGACCATGGAGGCAGAACAGACCGCAGAAGTCAACGCGATCGTCTTCAATGTTGCTGCAACGATGCAGCATATATTCAGAAGAGCAGCCAGTACTTACGTGTATGAAAGCCGCTATATATATATATATATATATATATAGTCCTGCAGGTTCAAGGTCTTCGTTGGAACCAGAGTCTCAGAGATTCAGGACCTGACGACTTTGGTTGAGCTGGCGGCGCCAAATCGGTGGATTCAAGGGCCATCGTTCCTCTGTGGTCCACCTAAAAATTGGCCATCGCTTCCCACCTCCACAGAGCCAAAAGATGCTGCTGAGCTCAAGCAAAGTATCTTCTGCAGCCTCACACAGATGAGTCTGGCACCTCAAACACCGGACGTCACACAGTTCGACAGCTGGACAGACCTGGTCAACGCCACCCAGCAGTTATTTGATGGGGCAGCGGCTGACCCATCCTTACCTCAACCGGACCTTCTCGACGCCGAAGCCCTCCTGCTGAAGGCTAGCCAAGCAGACTGCTTCCCAGGAGAGATTAAGTGTCTCAGGGCTGGTAAACCAGTACTGCCCAGCAGTAAGCTCAGTACGCTTACAATGGAGATAGATCCAACAATGGGTGTTATCCGAGTCGGTGGACGCTTTCGTCGTATGGACACTTCCTGTTCTACCGACATCCACCCCATAGTTCTCGATCCCTGCCATGCGGTAACAAGACTCCTTATCAAGGACATGGATGCACGACTACTCCACCCAGGGCCCGATAGGGTCTTCGCCGAGATCAGGCGCAAGTATTGGGTCCTGCGTGGGAGACAGGCTATCAAGCACCATCAGAGGACTTGTGCGGAATGCAGAAAATGGAGAGGGCAGCCAGTGGTTCCAATAATGGCGGACCTACCCCCTGCCCGCCTGCGGATCATCAGGCCTCCGTTCTTCTCGACGGGAGTGGACTGCTTTGGACCATACGTCATCAAGGTCGGGCAGCGCAGTGAGAAACGATGGGTTGTCATATTGAAATGTCTCACCACTCGATGTGTCCACTTGGATCTGCTAAATAGTATCGACGCCGACGCCTTCCTCCTAGCATTGAGGCGATTCATCGCACGTAGAGGCACCCCTTTCGAGGTTCTCTCTGATCAGGGAACAAACTTCCGAGGTGCAGAGAGAGAGCTGAAGGAGGCGTTCGCTGCAATGGAACCACAGCTACAAGAGAGACTTGCCAAGCAACGGATCAAATTCAAGTTCAACCCACCAGCTGCTCCCCACTTTGGTGGCGCCTGGGAGCGTGAGATACAATCCGTCAAAAAAGCCCTGCAGGTGGTGATTGGTGCTCAGTCCCTCCAAGAAGAAGTCCTGCTCACAGTCTTAATTGAGGTAGAAGGTATCCTCAATTCCAAGCCCTTAGGATACGTGTCGTCAGACGTTGGGGATCCGGATCCTGTGACACCAAACATGTTGCTGATGGGGCGGCGGGACACCTCCTTGCCACAAGTGTCCTACGCTCCGGACCCACTCACCAGGAGACGGTGGCGTCATTGTCAAATGATGGTGGATCACTTCTGGACACAATTCATCAGAAGCTACTTACCGTCTCTTCAGGTCCGCCAAAAGTGGCACCAACCTACCGATGATCTTCTCCAGGACTCTGTCATGATGATCGTCGATCCTCAGCTGCCGCGTGCTCATTGGCCCGTTGGGAAGGTGGTCAGGCTGAATGCCAGTGCCGATGGATGCATCCGGTCTGCTGAGGTCCAAGTGAGGGACAAGACTTACCTGCGACCAGTAGCACGCCTTGTCCGGCTGCCAGCTGTTCCGGACAACGACGCCGATCCATGGACTTCTGTAGCACCTTAGGGAATTTATTTTGTTTACATAATAGCCATGCTATTCAGGGGGCGGCTGTTGTAAATTCCCTATTAGTTTGTAATATCGTATTGTGTATATATATACAATGTATATAGCGTTATTTCTATTCAGGCACTTTGGGCAGCCCAGGTAGCGCCGTAGGGTCCTAGAGTTACGAGTTATACGGGGCTGCGCCAGAGCTCGTTGCGCACGACTGCTTAACACGCCGCGACAGAGAATGCGTTCGTGAAGAGTGAGTAATATTGAACCACGTGTATTTACGTAATATAAATGTTATATACATTCCGTAGCTCGGTTCCTTATAGTAGCCGTGATTTGTGTGGTTCTGCTACTGTGTTAATTGATTTACTCACGAATTGGGTAGCTAGTGTATTAGCCTGCACCTCGTGTAGCACGTGTGCGTCACGCTGCCGCACCATGTCGGCCGTTATATTGCACTATTGCATTATTGTGTTAACGTGTGCATGTGGCAGCTATTTATGCCAGTTATGTTTATATAGCATTTATGGGATGTTGTTAGTACTAGAGCCTGGTGTTTTAGTAATTAGTAGGTATATCTAGTGATAACTATTTGTCTATTTCTTATTCTGTCTTACAGAAAAAACATTCCTACATCATTCATTCATTCCTACATCATTCCTACATCATTCATTCATTCATTCATTCATACATGATCTGTTCATCCATTCCGTCATTAATTTGGTTACTTATTGAAGCCATCATTGATGTCATTCGTCTGCAAGAGATATAAACATCCTGAACTGTTCCCTGTGTATGCGTCTACTCTCTGACCGGAGTTACCGTCCTGGATAAAGTGATCCCAGCAAACACACACATACATTCTACAATACCAACTGAAAACAAAGCCGATATGGCTCTGCGTCCGCCCTTTGATTTACTTTGTAAAAAACAAAAGCAGAAAAAGCGTGATAGTTTAAAAAGTTGAAAGAGTTGGAAAAACGGCAAGAGATAGCCATGTCCTTAAAGAGCTGGACCTTTTCATAGTTGGTTCCTGTAGCTGAAAGTATGCAGCATCCGTTAACTGCACAAAAAACAGGGAAAGGGAATAAAGAAAACTTAAGAACAGTAGATGTGTTTGCAGTAGCAACCGCTCTAATAAAGATTTCAATATCTTGAGTGTGAATGCTACAGCATTCACACTCATAAAACTTAAGAACTAGAATGCGTTTCGTCCTATCGTTGGATGACCAGATTTCCTGAAACTAAAAGCGGGACACTTGCCACGTGACCGTAGTGCGCGTGCAAGTGAAGTCATAGACGTAGATATTAGGCAATAATGCTGAATGTCCTCAAGCTCTCGTAAAAAGTAGACAGATTCGGAGGGGAAAACCGCCCAATCTGGCAACACTGCCTGAACGTCCTCACGCTCTAGCATCAGCATGAGACCAACTGAAAACTAAGCCGATATGGAACTTATACTGTGATTCTGTGAAAGGTAAAGGTAATCGAAGTTCGGTTAAAATTATTGAAGATACAAATTTGTTGATGTGTTAAATGGTTTGAACGAAGGTTGATGTTGAAAATTGACCAAGCTACGATGTCTGAAGTAGCCTAGTTGAGATGTCAGAGAAAGCGGACTGCAGACATCCACCCACACGAACTTCCGCTGCAGACATCCACGCACAGAAACATCCACCAGCACACCGGAAATCGGAAAATAAAAATCGGAAAATGAAATAAAAATCTGGTGTTACGTAATGTGTTTACATAAATGAACGGGCGTTATGTTATGTGTTCAAATAAATGAACGTAATAAATTACGGTATAAAATCTGATAAACGCTTCCGGTTTTGGACAGAAGACTTTACACTTGCTGTTGACTTTAAGATGGAGTTTATGGCTCTTTCTGTAAATACACACACCTTATTCAGAATTCTTATTCAGAATCCCCTCTGTGTTACACTGCAATCATCTCAATTTAATATTTGATAGGACACAAACTGATGCTCGTATTGTAAAGCTGAAGGCCATTAGAGATTGAGGCTAATAATTATTTTAAATACAGCAACTATGTATGAGTGGACAGGAATAGTTAGAACAATTCCTCTGTAGCTTCTCATTTTCTGACATTTATATTAGGTCTAGTTATGTTACATTCTGTTGTCTTAATATCATAAGGTTCGACGGCACTCCAACATATTTATCATGTTATTTGCACTTTTGCATTCCTACATTCTTACTCTGAACCATCATTAATTTAATATCTGGCTCTAATTGTCTATAATATTGTCTTACCTTGTGCTACTGGACCACCTTATTTGCCCATTTTTGAATATGACAAACTCAAGTCTGTGTTTTAACTTAGCTCTGTGTGTAACCAAAGTGAATAAGTAAACACACACACACACACACACACACACACACACACACACACACACACACACACACACACACACACACAACAATGTCAATGAGTGTCCACCCAGCGACCCAGGAACATGGCGTTGACTTGAAGATCCTCCTCAGCTGCCATGTTAAGGAAGACCTCCATGTCTTCCTGAAAATCAAAGATGACTTCTGGCTTTGAATCATCGTTAAAAATCGAGTGATGCATCTACAAAAGACAGATTTTTTTTTTTACAATTGATGTTGTAATTGTAGAAAAAATTAGGATCAAAGACGATAAATTCTCACACCACAACAAACTATTTAAAGGCCGGTAATTCAGTAGTGATAGTAGTCTACACGAAACAGGCTGAAAAATAGAAAAACTTAATATTTATTAGGAGTGTGCAACAATTATTTTCATCTGTCAACATCTTAAAAATGTTTACACTCGCAACATATCTACAAATCTGTAAAATCGTTTAATAAGACTGACTATAAGCTACACAACGTTTACAAAAAACATTTGCCTATCTTGCAAAAATGAAACCTAGCTAGCGTTATCCACCGTCAGTGTGGATCAAAACAACAAACTCTTCATATTGGTGTAACGTTCGGTTATTTGTTTGATGAAAAAATCGAAACTTATTGAAGCTAATAGATCGGTAAGGAAATGCAAGTCTCGTGCATTTATAATTGTTTCGCTGTTTTGAATAGTCACCTACCATAACCTCCAAGTGCAGCTGAGCCGAACGTGTCACATAGTTTCGTGCAGTCCCGTCCCTTTCGCACGTTGGCAATAGAATTTGCAACTCACGCTTGCGCAGTGCAAAACGACATTTAAAATAAATTGCAATTTCCGGTGTGCTGGTGGATGTTTCTGTGGGTGGATGTCTGCAGAGGAAGTTCGTCTGGGTGGATGTCTGCAGCCAGTCCCCTCTCAATTGACTTACAAAAAAAAAAAAAAAAAAATGCATAATAGTTGAAAAGTTGAAAAACGCAGCGAGATAATAATAATACATTTTATTTGAAACGAACTTTACATAAACTCAATGACCTCAAAGTGATACAATGCACATGAAAGATAGCTATCATGTCATTAAAGAGCTGGAAGTTTTGATAGCTGAATGGTTTATGTAGCTGAAGCAATTAAGTGCAGAAAAATCCAGCAAACTGAATAAAGAAAATTACAGTAGATGTGCTGCTTGCATTAGCAACCACACTAACAATAGTTGAGGGGTGCATGCAGCACTCACCTAATTAGGATCCGTAGTCCGCAACGGCCAACCTTCTGACAGATATGTAATTGAAACCAAAATAGGTATTTCACAATTTTCAGAAGAAAATCTGAAGATAAGAGGTTGAGAAATATTTAGAAAGAAAGGACATAAGCAGTTCCAAGAATAATTCTTCTAAATATATCTAATGGAGTTTAAGAATCATACATTGTATTAGAGGTGGTTTTATTCATAAGCAACAGGGAAATGTGCAGAGTACTAACCTTACAATACTTTTACACATTTAACATAGTGAGTATAGACTCACACACACACACACACACACACACGCACACGCACACGCACACACAGTCAACTATTTTTATGCCCTTGACTCTATAAATAGCACAGCCACCTAGAATCATCTATTGCTTTGGCTACCAAAACGCTCAACACTTCCCTCCTCTTTTCTGCTCCCCTCTCATCCTTTCCCATCACATTCCCCTTCTCCTCTCATCTCTTCTATCCTATTCCTCTCATATCCATGTCTTTTCTCATAGTCTTCCCTCACATATCCTCCTATTCTTCCCCTATTTCCTCCTCCTTTCTCCTCTCCTACTAAATCTCTCATTATTATTTTGGAGGGGGGTGGGGGGGAACTGCAGCTATGTTGCACCATTATTTGTATTGTGCATAAGTTGGATGGCGCCTGTGTTCTCCTCCATGACTGCTACTGCAACTGACAGCCAGCTGCTCATCAGAGACACCTGGTGGCCAGTGGTGGGAATGTGTATTCCCAGGAAAATAACAAATTATTTGTTATAGTTCATAGATCCAACACAATATTATTCGATTCAATCTCAATAAACCACTAGTGGTATTATTTGAATTACTTTTGCCTTTGTTTTATTCTTTTCTATTTTTTTTATTATGGGGCATCCGTGGCATACTGGTGAAGGAGTTGGACTGGTAACTGGAGGGTGGCCAGTTCGAATCCTGAAAAAAATCCACGGATGAGGTGCCCTTGAGCAAGGCATCTGAAACCCCCACCTGCTCCCTGGGGTGCTGCACTGTGGCAGCCCACTGCTCCGGTGTGGACCTCTGTGTGTGGACCTCTGTGTGTGGACCTCTGTGTGTGTTCACCGGCTACCCGGATGGGTCAAAAGCAGTGAAAGAATTTCCCCCTAAAAAGGGAAGAATAAAGGACTTAACTTAACAAACGTATTTGTTTGCACTGATCCAGTGGGGGGCGCCAGGTGGCGGGCAATGCTCACTGGGCCGTCGGCCGGTCAGCAGACTTCCCCACAACTCCAAAGGGAAGCAACGGGGGAGAGGATGGCTGTACTCCGGAACCAGGCGTGTACCGCCAGGCTGTGTTCATGGTGGCTCAACAGACTAACATGCTATCAGCTTACAGGCTCCTTTTGAGAAACCAGTGGAGAAAGTTTGATCGCGATTTCGATTCTAGCGTCAAACGATGTCTTCAAGCTCAAAAATAATCGTTTGAATAATCGTGAATTCAATTTTGCCCAAAATAATCATGATTATGAGACAGCAAGTGTGCCCAGGCCTCTTATGTTGTCTCTGTGTTGGGTGTATGACTTGACAGCAAGACTCCCAATGCCTTGTGAATGATGGAATATAAATGTAGATAATATACAATGCATATTAAATAGAATACATAATTCAAGTATATTCATTGATATTAATATGATATATGAATATGTATTAATTTGTTGCCTTGGCTTCCTATTTCTTCCTCTTCCTCCATCGTTCCCTCTGCCTTGGTTCTGCTTTGACACGGTGCTCTTCTTTGACCTCTGGTGGACCATAAAGGAAATGCAGCCCACCTCGTTGCAATCAGTTTTGCTCTTATGGGCTGTTGGAGTGTTTTGAATTGTGTGAAATCGTTGAATGTTTGACTACTTTTGGTATAAAGTACATTTGTACATTGTACTCACAAAGAATGTAGCAATACTATATAACGTAACGTTTGCTTTGCCTTCATTAAATATCATAGTGTGGATAGCAGCTGTCAATGGTAAGACTTTACATTTAAAGTTGATATTTCTGTAGCTAGGAGTCCCTCAATCACACAATAACAAAATAAGTAATTTAGTGACGATGTGAAGTAGTGTGGGAAAATGGCAGCTGTTGACCTCACCAGCATTGAGGGGAAAATCTGACATATTTTGATCATTTGATGCGGTTAGTTTTCACTAATATCTTCACCAATATAACCAATTGTATTTCAATGTGTATACATACTGTTATGTGCAAGAAATCATCATGGTTGGATTAATAGCAAAAAAAAAAAATGTTGTCAATGGCACTGTAGTTACCTATTTTTGTCATACACAAGATGTGTGTAATAGCATTGGTTCATGCGAATTGCCTATTTACAGATATTTGCTATGCTCTAATAACTGCTGTAAAAGCTACGGCCACTTTCTTAATGATATACATTTCTTTGTTAGAACATGATGAGGTTATTGAACTATATCACATGATTAATGCTATATTATTTACATTTATATATGTTATATAATTTATTATTTGTTTTGTTGCAGTGATTTTGTGTCTCAAATGGAACCAAAACTGGTGTAAACACTTGACTGTTGTGAATACAATAGCAAATAAATCTCAACCGCAGTGTTGCATGTTTTTTAATTCAGTTTTCAATATAGCAAAGGTTCTGCTATGTCTTAAAGTTATTCAAGCAAAACACTCATGCTTGAATAACACTGGCAAGAAAGAAGTGTAGCTTAGCCATGTGTTTCTTATTTATAGAAAACTACGTTAGGCTATGACATTTGTAATATGATACAGATACTGAATAGTAATATCCTCATCCTCATTTTCAAACCGCTTATCCGGGGTCGGTTCGCAGGGGCAGCAGCTCCAGAAGCATAATAGTAATATCAATCAAATATAATATTTATGAAACATGAGACATTTCCTCCTCTTCTTATAACCTTATCTTGCCCAGCACATCTTCTGCTGTTGACTCAGCTGAGGAACCCTCTCAGTCGCTGGCTTTGTTATAGAATTGGATATCTATTATTAAAGAGATAGTAGACTACTCATTGTATAGTCCTGTCGCTACACAGGGGAATGTTACACTGTTAAGCAGTCTTTTTAACTATAGGACATTTTGTAAAAAAAATTATAAATAAATATGAAGGACCTGAAACCCAGGATATATTTATTATTTACAGTCTCTTGCTTCCTCATTGTTTTTGGGGAAGGGCTAAACAGAGTGGCCGTTTCATCCCTTGGTGATGTGGAACGGGCTCTGATGTTGTCAAATATTCCATTGACTCCTAGTAGCACGATAAAACTGTTTGGGTGCTAGAAGATATTATCAAGATTGCGTATCCTGCCTACTAATGCTATTCTGCATGTAGTCTGCATTAAAGCATACAAGCTACTCACAGGCTTATATACACAATGTTGTCCCCTTAAAAGCCTTCTCTTTGTGGCTCCATGGTAACCTTCTTTAGAAATACTAAAGATGGAAGAACGAGAAAACTATCATTATCTTATCAAAGGCTAAGAAGTTATAATGGTTATAATGGAATCAACATTATTATCTATCTATCAGTCATTCTCTCTCCCTCTCTCCATCAATCCATCCATCCATCCATCCCTCTCTCTCTCTCTCTCTCTCTCTCTCTCTCTCTCTCTCTCTCTGTCTGTCTGTTTGTCAGTCAGTCAGTCAGTCAGTCAGTCAGTCAGTCAGTCAGTCAGTCAGTCAGTCAGTCAGTCAGTCAGTCAGTCTGTCTGTCTGTCTGTCTGTCTGTCTGTCTGTCTGTCTGTCTGTCTGTCTGTCTGTCTGTCTGTCTGTCTGTCTGTCTGCCTGTCTGTCTACATCGTTTTATATCATGGTCATGGAGTATAGAGTATGAGAAAAAAATACCAGAATATTTTAGATTATAATCGCCAAATGATGATCTCTGCGAATGATTCTTTAAATCTTTTGTTTTATTAAAGTAGTATTATACGTCATTATACGTTACTTTTGTGATTTACTGTAGAAAAAATGTGCATAAATGTAGATGGGGATGATACAAATATCCAAATGTTCCCCATGTCTGTTGTTTAATGGTTTCCACAGTAACAGTTAACAAGTTCCTTAAATCTGCAGTTCTCTGCTTGTTCATTTTTACCTTAAATTGGATTATATTATCCATCCATTATCCAGTTTTAAAGATGTGAACTTTCACTCTCACATACCATTTTAATGTCTCCAGCTATTTCAGCACCATTAATGATCATCTCCCCGAATGGATCTCACTGAATTTCATCACATTCATTACAGAAAAAATCTCCATAACTCTATTTTAAGCCATAAACTACCAAAGCTTCAAATAATATCTGCGGGGAAATTTAAATGTATTTTCTACTACACACTGAACTGAATTGTAAATAAAATAAATTATAAAAGAAACCTTTAGCTTTCATTCAGTAGGCCTACATTTGTACATGTTTTGTTATGTTGGTTATTCTCAGCTCTAACTAGGAAACTAGGCAATAGGAAAAGCAAACATTGCACTAAACCAAATTGATTTAGACTAGAGGGTTCCTCAGAAAACCAAAAAGGGATTGTGGCAAACTGATTAATGTAAGGCTTACAAACACAGCAATACAAAGTGGCAGCAAAAAACAAGTGCAAAGTCATAGTCTTGTTGCAGGTTCAATATAGGCTCTGCAGCTATATGGTTCCTCACCACACACCTGAGATATCATCGCCTGGAACCACTAGGCCTTCATGCCTACACAAAGTTTCACATAAAATGAATTCATCTTCCATTTAGGTTTTCTAAAGATAAACTGAATGGATTTAAGCACAGTTAGGTATTTTAGGTGGGCTATAATCTTGGTAAAACCTGCCATTAAGTGTGTCAGCATGGATTAGTCAAAGTCAACACTTTGTAGAGCCTATGCGTCTGTCCTTTGGTTCATTAAAAGGCCTGCCACTGATGATTCAATTTCCCTATAATTTACTTGATGTCCTTCCCCTAGGAGTAGTGGGTATAGCGTTGCTGTGAAAAACGTTTTTGACATGAATTAAACTGAGCATGAAAGCAAAAAAAATGAAACAAGATCACACGATAATGTTTGATCGTTTTAATGTCAAAGTCAAACTTTTACATAATTCTCATCTTCATACCAAACTGTTCGCTGACATCCGCTCTCATCCTCGTTTATAACAAATGCAATTAGTTTGTTAAGTAATTACATGAAGGGAACTCACAAAAACACGCTCCAGTCCCTTAAGAATAACAAAAGCATAAAGAAGGAACAAATAAAAAAAAGTTGTTTATTCCATTTTCTTTTTTTTTAAGTGCAGAAAAAGACCTTAAGCATGCCATTGTATGTGATGGATCTGCAGTCTTCTGTCGTACGCGATGGTATTTTATCTGTACATGGCTATAAGAATAACAGTAGGGGTGGGGGTACAGAGCTCCGACTCCAGTCCTTGGGGGGGCCTTCGTAGCTACTAGAGCGTTCAGATGCTCGAAGCAGAACCACACAGAGCCACTGTCCCTCCTCTGTCTCCTCTCCTCTGTGCGTCAGTTGACAGTTGACTGGAACATATTTCTTGTTTAAACGTGCAGCATATATATAAAAAAATGAAATCACATCCACAAAGATTCATATACAGCAGTAGTTTCCCTTAAGTCCATGATGGGATTGAAAGTGGCATTAATGGAACTGCCTTAAAACAGCAGTTTCAATGAAAAATCCACCAGCGTGAAGCAGACCAGGGTTGAATGAAGTCGAGTCCTTCTGCAAACTGTGGGAACTGTGCCTCTGTTCTTCTAGAGTCCCAGGATTTAGTAACTTCTACAAATATGGCAGAGAGACGAGCCCAAATGTTTCCGATGTGCGTTATTATGTGTTCATCTCTTGTTGTCACCGGGTTTCTGTGTACACCCTTTGTGTGAGTGTGTGTGGGTGTG